>NC_140450.1:36805769-36893269 GCF_963576455.1 Neolamprologus multifasciatus | reverse complement strand
GTGCTCAGTTAATGCACACTATGTGCGAGGACTGTACTGAAGCCCAGTATGGGCACGAGCAAGTTGTAGCTATGACCACACTGTTGACAGGGAAGTTACACAGCTCAGGTATACGAATCAAACCGAGGCCTACTTCTGCATGTAGAGTGAACATGCTGAAAGCAGTGTGACAGCTGGAAGGCTGTCAAGCAAAGGCTCACTAAACTACTTTAATCCTCTAGATCCACTGTCTTTACTCCTGACCAGCGTACACTCTTTGTAAAATCAACTGGACCACCCCAGACTTCATCAGACCGCACGGACTGAAACAAGGACCTGGTGTGTGTTTATCTTCAATCAAACATGGCTGTACGGCATCCATGACACAGACATCCAGCTACAGGTCGAACACCATTTACGTGTATCCAGATTCATTGCACTTGAACGAGACCTGGCCAGTAGCCTATACAGGAGCACGGCAACACTGGGCAAGACGTGTAAGAGCACACTGTGGAACATGTCCAGGGAAGCAGCCACCTCCCACCGGCACAGCTGCCTGGAGGAATGTGAGCGGGACGAATAAGGAAGTCCATCAGAGAAATAACTGTCTATCTGAGGTCCTCCACAGAGCAAAGTGTGCTGTCCTCCAGTAAGGACACAAAGGGTCTGTGAGGTCTCACTCTCCCATGACTATCCCCCTGACTTTTGATGAAGTCCTGGTCATGGGACGTACTACTACTAATGACACCTTCTCCTACACTTGCACTCCACCTTATCAAACTTGTCAAATAAGGACACATGCATCAGATGCCCTTGAATCTCTTCCAGTTCAGCATTTAATACAATCATCCCCAACAGCGAATGAGTCTTGATGTGAGGCTTCAACATCCCAATGAGTCGTTGGATTCTAGACATGCTCACAGAGGCCTCAGTCAGTGCTCGCTGGCAGCAGAACCTCGGACGATGATAAACACAGGAGCCCTGACAGCCCTCTGCTGTTCGTGCTGCTCATCCATGAAAGCACATCTGAATCCAACCTCCTGGTACCGATGGCTGAGGACAGAACTGTCGTGGGCCTCATCAGAAACCCAGTGAAGCCCTTTACAGAGGGAGGTGATACAGTAACAGTCTCTTAATGCCGACCACACCAAGGAAATTGGGCTCTGAAGAGTCAAAGGCACCAAGCTCTTTAGTGTGCTCCTCTCTGATGGTCTCCAACACTAGCTCTGTCGTAAGAAGACGCAGTAGTGCGGCTCTTCTTGTGGAAAACAAACTTCTTGTGGATGCACCGTCTGCATCACTGCGTACTTTGGGAGCTGCACAGTGCAGGTGAGATCAGCTGAGAGGATTATGGGGGTCCCCCCACCTCTGCCAATGCATCACAGAGCCACCGCTGTTTTGAAGGACCGCCCACTCCACACACAGCGTGTTTGACCCTCTGCCATCAGACCTCGATCTATACAGAGCATTATTCCATTCAGCTGCAGAGACTGTATCATGAAAATAATGTTCACTTGACCTGACTCTATATTTATAGTCTTTCCTGTAAGAAATGACTGAGCAAATATGCAGATTCATGTTGTCTGAGGTGAGTAGGAGGTAATGTTAGAAGTCAGCTACTGTAAAGGACAATCGTTCATTGATAAACTGATAACTGTCTGATGATGCAGCTTTAATCACCTGTGGAAGGCTTCACATCAGGTGTCTCAGTGGACAGTATACAAAGTTAGCTCAAAGACCAAATAGTTTGACTGTGTAGATACGTGGAATAAAAAACATTTCTCTGAGTCAGAAATCATTAATGCATTGCAGTCCCAGCTCACTGGCTCCTTAAAGTAAGGATTAAGGTGCACCTGTTTAAAGTTTAATATGACCTATCTGTTCTGGACATCAGCCAGCTGGAGAAAAGTAGAATGTGATATTTCCACACATTTTCAGTCAATAATCTTGGTTAGGAGTTACGGTTTTTTATTTTTGAAATGTATTACAGACAAGATTTTTTACTGTCCAACATCTACACTGATACCACAAATAGAGTATCTGATAATACAGTTACAATCTGATACTGTTACTGTTTCATTTATTGGCAACATTCTTCAGACGTCGTCTCTGTTTCTTTGTGTGAGCAGAGAAGAAATATTGCAACATTATATCGATTTCACTTGCAACATGTTGCTGTCACTGTCACAAAATATCATCAGTATTGCTTATTGTGCGTTGAATACATTCAGGCTCTCTGAGTGTTTGACCTGCATTTTGGTAAGTTTTAGTGGGGGAACCGAGCCCCCCCCCCCCCCTCACCTGTTTACCCCCCAACATTCAAGTTGATGAACTAATTATTTTTGTAGTAAAAAAATAATTATTATTATATTGTATTATTAGTATTAGTATATTAGTATTATTATTATTGAGGACAGAAGGCTCAGCCCAGTGTGACGTATCGTTGGTTGACTGATTAATACTATCCTGGGATACCAGTAAAAGCACGGTTATCTCTCATGCTGCGGGCCTGGACATCAACGTTGGGTCACAGAGCTGGGTCACATTCTCAGTTAGAGACTTGACCGAGTCCTGTAGCGAGGCGCTGTCAGCAGCGAGTGTTTCCACCTGCTGCTGGCTGAATTCCAGGGATTCCCTCAGGGATTGAAATTCCTGGTGAAATTAAAAGTTACAAACATAATGTCATTCGGAATGACACTCTTGTGTGTCCCAGCTTATGACACATGTTTGCTACAGGTCGCTCTGTCATGGTCCTGGGTCATTGATCAAGTAATTTGAATTTCTGGTCTCTTCTATTAAGTCTTTTGTAATATCAGTAACGTGCTAATGTTCGTTGTCTGTTTGTAGCCTGTTTGTGTTACCATTTGTCTTCTTTTGTAAACCTTTTCTGTCTTTGTAGTTGTGTCCCGTTGTCAGTTTGGTCCCTCTGTGTTTCATCCTTTGTCCCCGTCAGTCACGTCTCCGTGTCCATTTATCTCCAGTCGCTGAGTGAAGTTCACATCTCTCAGGTCTCAGTGTGTGTGTTACTTCCTGTTTTATTTTGGACCGTCCCTCGTCTTGTTTGTGCTGTGTGTCTGCGTCTCCCTCCGTCCGTTGTTGCCTCCGTCCGTCTGTTTAACATGTATTTTGCTCCTGCTCTGTATTTTTATTGTTCTGTTTGCTCCACCTGTTGCCAGCTTATAGTTTCGACTTTACTTTTTGTCTTGTAGCAGGTCCAGTGATTTCCACTGATACACTGACCATGGACCAGCTTACTTTCTGTATATTTTAAGTGAAACATGGAAGTGTACAGCAAAATGTTCTGGAATATTTTCAAATAAGTGCAAACTAAATGTTAATGTTACAGTAATGTTCTGCCTTGTCTCTGCTCGTCTTTTCATGCCATTTTTATGTTTTGCTCTCTGACACAAAACAAATTTAAAAACAGGTAAATCCCAGTCAGATGGCTTCTTGTGGCACTGGTGTCTGCCCTGATCACTGGCTTTGTGTTCCCTTGGTTTCTGAGATCCTATCTGTGTGATGACTAGAGTCTCTCTAAAGCCCTGCAGATCCACATAAACAGTGAACTGCTGATGAAGATGACCCAACTCTTATTTTATTAGCATGCAGACCTCATTGATGATTAATAAAAACATTAAAAAGAAGGCAAGTTATTCCTACAGTGCAAATTTCAGCAACCATTATGTTAAGGCACTTTCAAAAACCTTACAGTATTAAAGAGAAAACCCACAGATCAGATCATCGCCACTAACAAGCAAAACGCCAGGAAGGAGTGTGTTTAAAGGGTCAAACCAGTAGTTGTTGCTAAAAGTAGAATGGGAGGCAGAGCCTTCAGTTTTCAGGCCCCTCTTCTGTGGAACCAGCTTCCAGTTTGGATTCAGGAGACAGACACTATCTCTACTTTTAAGATTAGGCTTCAAACTTTCCTTTTTGCTAAAGCATATAGTTAGGGCTGGACCAGGTGACCCTGAATCCTCCCTTAGTTATGCTGGTTCTGCCAGAGCTTCCTTCCTGTTGAAAGGAAGCTTTTCTTTCCCACAGTCCTCGTTCACAGGAGGTCATGTGACTGTTAGGATTTCTTCCTAATGTTGTAGTGTCTTGATTTTACAATGTAAAGGGACCTGAGGCGACTGTTGTTGTGAATTGTTGCTATATAAATTGACCTGAATTGAATGCAGCTGAAGTCCTACATATTTGTGTACTTGCTGGTGTATTCCAGTCTCTGTGGTATAATGTTGTGATCGCTGGTAGGGAACACTGCACTGAAGTCTAACAGGACAAGCACAGGAACGAGTGTTAGAGGATCAGAGCAAATGACAACAAGTGAACAGTCAGTTACAACTACCTCTAAAATCATAAATACAGATCAGTTACATGAGATATCGGTTATTATTCCATCCATCGTGTTACTGGAAATGCCCAAAGACACTTTGTGCATATCTGCTGGATTCAGATGTGTTGAGAAAGTTTGATTCCCTCTGGCTGAGCAGGGTGAGCCAACCAGCTCCAGTGAGCCCAACCTGACATTTTAGATTCAATATTTTTAGATATTTTTGATTCAAATATCAAATAGTATTCTATTTCTTTAAAAAGCCTCTACTACTGACTTTCATGTGTTTTTTAGTTTTGCACATTGGAGTTAGAGGCAATACTTGAATATGAATATCTAAAAAAAATTAAAAATTAAAAACTGAACATTTCATTTCTCTTTCTTACTATCACATTAAATCAGGATGAGTAATTTAGGACAGATACTTTACATTGTTAGTCCTAGTATTGGTTTGTTAAAATATAAAATCCTGTGAAGTGAATATTTATGTACACTCAAAATAATTTAAAAAACTGTTTAACATGAAGAAAATGTCACATTCACTCCACGTTTGAGCTGTGGATCCCAGCAGATTTTAATGTGTGAAAGAGGTGGTCGCTACCTGGGTTGATAAAATATTTTATATATTAAGCATTTAATGTATCTTTATACAATATTATATATATATATATATATATATATATATATATATATATATATATATATATATATATATATATATCTTCTGACTTTGCACCATTAAATGTTTGTGGAGATCAGAGACCATGTAGTAAAAGTGTTGATTTGACAAAGAATTAAATAAATATTGACCAAATTATTTTCTTAGTTATGATTAGAGTTCCCTCTGCATACTCCAGATTAGACTATCTACTGGGGTTTTTTTTATTTGTAGTACAACTTGTGGTATTTACACAACCCAGCATGAAATTTGAATGAAAACACCATGTTTGTAACTTTTATAACTAAGAATTCAATGTTAAAATGAAATATATATTTTCTTTTGCACAATTCACACTCTGTGTGCACTCCAATATTGGGCAGCTTGCGTTTGTTTTTCATAACTAGTCAGTGTTTAGACATTGTTAATGCATTTGCCCCAAACGACCAGTCCTGGAACAAAAGCCAAGTGAAGAATTCTGTATTTTATCTCTAATAGTTTTTGAGACTTTGATGTTCAGAGCTGCATTTGCAGACCATTTTCCAAAAAAAGCATATATCTTGAAAAGTATTTGAGATATGATGCTAACATTTCACCGCAATTTATTCAGACTGTGGACCATAAAACATTTGGGCAAACTGACGAGGGTTCAGCTGAATAAATGTTATAAAATTAGGATGATTTTAGATGGAAGGACTCAGTTCTCCAAAATGACAAATATGCACATATTTAACAAAAATATTTTCTGAGTTGTGTTAATGCCAGAATTTTATGCAATTTGGATAATAGGTGACAGCATTATGTTGAAAACACATATTAAATATACAGATGTAGGTTTCTGTCATTAAAGCTCCTTAAAGCCTTTGACCAGTCGTTCTGTCAGACTTCCTATTTCTTCTAACCTTGGTGCCTCTGAGGGGTCAGGCGCCACATTTCTGGGAGGGTTCGTTCCCTTGCTCATTTCCCATGCCAATTCAATGTGGTCTCATCCAGAGGCCAGCAATTATTTCCCTCAGCCTGCCCAAGGTACACTGCTGCTTTTGTTCCTCGTCAGCTCTGAATACGCTCCCTGAGCCAGACAAACCTGTAGAGTACGTTATCACCAGTCTTTGTGCTGGTGCTTAGCTTCCCTTCTATCTGCTCTATCTCTACCCACTGCAAACATATCAGCTCTTAAAAAACCCACTTTATTATATGTAAAACTCTTACCATCTGCCATTTGTGGTCAAATTGAAATATGACTCTGGTTTTTGGTGCAAAGCTTTTCTTTAGTCTGAACAAAGCTAATGACTCAGAAAATGTGCTGAATAATTGCTGTGCATGTAAGGTATGGACTGAGCGTTTCTGTTATGTTCTTGGACGAGAACATGCCTGGTGTTCATGTGAGTTACAGTCTGGCACAACCAAAGATGGGAGGTGAGAAAGACATCATAGGAACATATGGGTGTTTTTACACATGCTGCTGAAGACTCCCAAACTCAGCAAGGTGATGTTTCCAAATCACCATCAAGCCAAAGCAATAAGCATATAAACAGTCGCTCTACTCGGATGACGCAGAGCGTGGAAGCTGCTGTGGTTGGCAGCTGCTACCAACATTATTCTTAATTTGATTTTGGGAATTGTTGCTACATTCGAGTTAAAAATGCTCGATCAGTAAAACAGAGTAAAGCGCAAAATGATCAAGAAAACCATCCTGTAACTTGTCTTTTCTGTTCACTGCCATCCCTGTAACAACAGCTTAGACTTTTAATCATATACGTCCCAGCTATGAAGGACAGAAGTGCATTTTAATATGCACCAATTACAACCTGCACTGGAGGTTAATGCTTTTGCAGTACAGTATTTGTATTGTAAAAGCTGGATACTGATGATTCAGGGTACGGGCATCTTTTCTCTGACAATAAACAATGTTGTGTCGTAAAGTTTGTCTTCTTCTGTTTTTCATTAAACCTCCTGATTTAATCTCAGTGAGATTTTATTGTAAAAAGCCTTCAGACAGCCCTGCTGACGCTGTGGAGCACCACTTTACATTTCAGAGCAACCTGCATTTAGAAACAATTAGCTTCCTCTGTTCACAAATTTAGACAGATATGTAATTATTATTAGAAATTAGTGAAATTATTCAAATATTAAATATATCGTTTCTAAATCATAACATTAGCCGTTAGGACAAAATGCTGATTCCTGTTTTTTTAGATGTTACATTTCTTACAGTGTTTTTGGTTTGTTTGTTTGTTTGTTTGTTTGTTTGTTTGTTTTTGGGTTTTTGTTCAAAAACAAATCCATACATTTTAATGTCAATCAGAAAACAATGAGTGTCTGTATAATGCAGACAAGTCGATATTGTTTGCTGTGAGCACCCCGCACCGCAGCAGTCACACATTCCCATACACCGAATAATAATAAACTCAAACCTGCAGTTTGATCCACGCTGAAACATTATAGAACCGCGATGTTCACAAACCCCTGAGACTGTTTTGGATATTTTTCCAAATACTTAAAGCTTAAATTCACGCGCTGTGTGCGTTTGTGGGTTGTGTCACCTTCTTTTTGACTCGGTTATTTAATGGCAAAGGGAATAGTAAGAATAGCTTTAGTGTTTTTAATTTTGACTTTTCTTAAAACAAGTAGAATTGTTTCTGTTGTGGCCACGTTATGGCACCGCGTGCATGGCACCGCGTGCAGTGCCGAGCGTGGCCGTGTCTCTTAAAGTTAATCCAGCTATGTGTATAAATGAAGATACACGCGGCACATTTTAGACGCAAGAAGATTTTAAAGGTCGGCGTTTTGTTAGGCTGGAGATGTTTAGCGGTGCACTTTGCGCTGCAGCAGGTAGCAGAGTATACGTAACCTGACACAGCATCTGCACTAACATGACACCCAATTAACCACAGTCTATCCATCCAGGCATTTAACCAGAGCTGATGTGTGTCCGCTCACAGAGAAACACGCGTCAGACGTGCAGGCAAACTCCTTATTGTCATTTTGTTTGTTGATTCCGACAAACAAGCGACAGACCAAACGCCTTGGGGTTTTTTTCTTCTTTTTTTTTTTTTACTTCAGTTAAGAAAGTTACACAAAAGGTGGCAAGTTTGTTGACAATAAATAATAAATAATCTTGCTGCACGGGAACAAACAAAACATTTCCTTCCGGAGCTAACAGTATTTTTATAGTTATTATTAATTTACACATCTTTGGGGAAGAAAAAAATGTTGGACGGACACTAACTCGCACAAATGTCCCACGAAGCTTGTGGCAAAATAGAGGTATACCTTGTTGCAAATGCTTTAGTACTTGGGTCTTTAAGAAAATCATGTAGTTAATGGAGAACCCCCGCCCACACCCCACACAGCCATTTATTATATGACTATATGACGAGGTGCGTGTGTCGAATTAAAAAAACAAAAACACAGTTTCTATTGAAAGTCGCGTGCGCATTTCGCGAGTACAGAGAATTTCGAGCTCTCTCCTCGCCTCCGGGTCCCGTTCATCGGTGAAGCCAGCTTCATGCCTTCTCTGTTTGGCAAACGGGCAGCACCGACCGACCGCGAGGACTCGTCGCGTTATCTCCTCTGGACGTTAGAATGTGACTGTGGTAAATCCCATGATTGTCTTCACAGTGTCAAAATACAACCAGGGGTTGCTTGGTGCAGTCGAGAAGGGTGATATGAAAGGGGCTGTGTGTGTCTGTCCACGCAGCGTCGGCTCAGGCCTCGATGGGGCTGGATACCATGCTGTTCGGCGTATCTGGAAGCTGAGACGACATAGACGCTACTTCGCTGCCCGTCGAGTTCGAACCCGGTCCTCCCTCCGAGAAACTCACCTGCAGAGCACATTAAGCGAACCTTTAAAAGCACAGCTGAAACTTTAACACGTGCACACTAAAAGGCCTTGGATTACATCTACTCATGGGCAGGTCAGCTGCTCAGGGACGGCGCCGCAGAGCAGTTCAGCCGGTGTCAGCAAAGTTTCCAAAGGACATCCGTCCATCAACGTCACTGCAACCATCGACGTCATAATAATAATAATAATAATAATAATAATAATAATAATAATAGATTTGTAGTCACTGCTTTACAATTGCGCGATAAAAGAAGCGGGACCAGGACGGTGTTCGCTTTTACGGATATTTGAAAGTCTGTTAATTTGAGAGTAAACGGAACCAAACGGGAACGGGCTGGAAAACACAATAACACAAAATGCTTTAATTTTATTTAGAAAGCTGGTTTACATCGTCCGGGTGCGCTGCACGTGTCTTTGCCGTGTGTGGCCGGGTTACCCACAGCCTCGTGTCTGTGTGCTTAAGCGCATCTGACCACACTCCCTCGAAATTTGACATACTTGAAATAAACGTAGAAAACGCAGCGTCAGTGGTCATAGTGGTTATCTGTCCATGCTAATTCAATATTCTTCAACAGATTTATAATTATATATATATATATATATATATATATATATATATATATATATATATATATATATATATATATATATATATAGATAGATAGATGGATAAGGAACCTAGCAGTGCTCGCAAACGACACACGCTATTAAAAAAAAACAAAAAGTTGTTCAGAGCAGCTGCTGAATGTCCTCAAAAACTGAAATCACAGCACTTTTGATATCAGCAGCGTGTTAATGTCTGAGCTCGAACCAGGAAATCACGAACCAGTTGTTGGAAAGCAGGCTGGTCGATGTCGCTCTGCAGCGCGAAGTCGCTGAGCACCTTCCAGGGCGGCTGGTAGCTCTGCACCTCCACCGGGTTGGCTTGGATGCCTCCGTCGTGCCGCTCCGGGCTGGCTGCCACCATCGGGGTTCCCGTCATTCCCTGGATGTTCTGCAAGAAACGGAAGCATCCTGCTCAGCACCACGCACAGTTACTGGGAGAATTACACGCGAGGGGGGTGCTGCCGTGTAAACTCACGTGCACGATTGCTCAATCAGCAGAACAATCAATCACATTATGTCTGTATTTCACATAAATATAGACGTGTGTGCGCGCGCGTGTGTGTGTGCGCGCGCGTGTGTAAAAACGTTGCGCATGCTTGACCTCAGAGCCCGGGTGAGCTCGTGCACAGTCCTTCTTGCCTGTCAGGAACTTCTGATTTGAACTTGATGAATAAATCTGCTCTGAGCCTTTCTGGGACTGACACGTTGATTAGTGACGGAAGCAGCCTGCCGACCACGGTGCCACATCACGGGCCTCTTTGATACACGGGTGTCAGTGGATCGGGTGTGATCGGGTGTGTGGGCTCGTGATCGCGTTAAGCACCTACCGTCTTGTCGCTGGACTGCTGCTGTTGTAGCTGCTTCATGAGTTGGCTTCTCTTCTTGTCTTTGCACCGCTTATTCTGGAACCAGACCCGGATCACTCGCGGGCTGAGGCCGGTCATCTCCACCAGCTGCTCCTTCATTAGAGCGTCGGGCCTCGGGTTGGCGTTGTAGCAGGTCCGCAGCGTGTGCAGCTGCTTCTCGTTCAGCACCGTCCGGACCCGGGTGGTCTTCTCGGGCTGTTTATGTACGTGAGGCCGCAGAGCGGGCTGACGGGCAGAGATTGGTTCTGCTGTGGAAAAAAGTGAAAAACATCCGATCAAATGAAACCCGTGGACTCCAAACACGGACACGCGAGCGCGCGGACAGGACGCCCTTTAATTCCTCTCCACACGCGCATGCTTCTTCCACAATTTTGTGAATTCTGAATGTCTTTCAGCATCTTGTAGAAATGTTTTTGACTTGGTAACATTAAAAAACGCGCGGCTGTGGTCCCTGAACACCAGAGAACCTCAGAACTGCGCTCACACGTCCAGAGAAAAGCGGGCCTTTGGAAAAGATGCTTTTTCGTTATTTAATTAGCTTCCGGTCTCATTCAATATTCGATTAATATGTGGAAGAACACTCTGACATATCGGAACCAAAGCCATTATTTGTAACAGCAGGAATGGAGCAGGCTGCCCAAAGCCATTGAAACATTGATAGGAATAACCAAAACTATGAGAAGGACCAGCAGCCGTGTTTCCTGATCCCCTCCAACAGGAATAATTGGACTTTTTCGGACAGAAGCGCACCTCAGGCCTTTCTCTAATCCTCCCAGTCTGCAGAAAACAAGTTACACCAGCCAAAAGCATGAGCAGACAACAGGTCCACTAAAATAAGGCCAACAAACCAAATATGACAGCAGAACAGTTCCACTCTGTGTGGCAG
This sequence comes from Neolamprologus multifasciatus, assembly GCF_963576455.1. Classification (NCBI taxonomy): domain Eukaryota; kingdom Metazoa; phylum Chordata; class Actinopteri; order Cichliformes; family Cichlidae; genus Neolamprologus; species Neolamprologus multifasciatus. Next base: position 36,882,100 of record NC_140450.1, on the reverse strand, counting down.
GAACACGTTCCCCTCGATGGAAACGCATTAAACACAGATCAAACATGGGCAGTAAATCCCTCTGATATCGCAGCCTGCGTTTGACAAATTTGAAGCACACGAAACAAAATGTATTTCATTTTTAAGGAGTACAAAAATAAAAAATACAGGAAACACCAAAGTGTGAGCTGAAGTGCCGGCCTGCAGCAGCAGCAGTCCTACCTGCCATCTGCAGCGGTCTGGCGGGGTGCAGGGGGCTCAGCGGGTCCCCGGGGCCCAGGCTGGCCCGTTCCACAACATCGTGGTCTGCTCGACAGAAGAGCCCGTCTTCCCGCAAAGCAAATTCGTCCCCCGGGATGAGCTGCCGACTGCAGGCCACGCAGCGGAAACACTCAATGTGGTAGACCTTGGAACGGGCCCTCATAACGAAGTCGTTCTTGCTGAAGCCGATGTTGCATTTAGCGCATTTAATCCCGTATAACCTGCGAGGCACACACATGCAGGGCTGGTCATTCACACGGCACACAGCTCGGCCACTACACACTGGTGATGATAATAATAATAATAATAATAATAATAATAATAATAATAATAATAATGGTTTAATATTTACTTATTTGTAATAATTACAAAACGCCCGAGATGTCCACATTCTCATTGAAATTATTGTTATTATTATTATTATTATTATTATTATTATTATTATTATTATTATTATTATTATTATTATTATTATTGCTGCTGCTGTTGTGATTATTATTATTACAAATATAATTAAATAAAACTATCAACTTGTAAATGAGCTTGGTGAAGTTGAGCAGGAATTGTGAGCTGTCTGCTGTCTGCACAGAAACGTCCTGCGGGTTCTCGCTCTGTGTGATTTTTCACACTTTGCTCCGGAGTATCCTGCGACCTTGAGTTGTGGTCTGGATGAATTATATTGTTCCAGAACGTTAAACCACGTCTTATCGCCGCATTACGAAATGCCGGCGCTACTTTCTACATAAGCTGCTGTATCGAGTAACTGTGATTCTGACACGTCAAATGAAATGTGCCGGTGACAAAAGGGACTCCAGGGAGAGTAAACGAGTCCGCATCATCTCAACTTGATCTTGTAAATATCAAAACAACATAATTCCAATTTTCGAGCTGCTCCAGTTCTTCGTCCCGTCCCGTCCCGGCCGTCCTACCTGATGTAGTCCCGTTTACAGTAAGTCTTTCCATCCCTGACGAAGCACGTGCAGGACTCGTCCAGGTACTGGCTGCACTCGGCACACTTGAGACAGGCGGCGTGCCATTCAAGGTCCGGAGAGACCCGCAAGATATACTGGTCGTGGATCTGGTTTCCGCAGCCCACGCACAAAGACACCAACCGCTTCTCTGGAAGGGCAACAACATAAGAACACATGAAACACTCTTTAGCACACCAATTATTATTATTATTATTATTATTATTATTATTATTATTATTATTATTATTATTATTATTATTATTATTATTATCAAGACTACTATATAGGAGGTAACACAGCTTTCATATAAATAAATATATACATATATATATATATATATATATATATATATATATATATATATATATATATATATATATATATATATATATATATAAATATATATGTATATATATATGCGTGTGTGTGTGTGCCGAGTTTAATAGGGGAAAGTCATATACTGTGTTTGCGGAGATCACCACGTAACCAAGTCAACTCTTAGTTCTGAAGAATTAAGTTCCAGCATGGATCCAACATCGAACACAGGTCTTACTTTTCGGCGGGTCCCCCATGTCTCCCATGTCCACAAAGTAAGGCGACGGTAGGTCCACTGTCACAGCGAGCTGCGGAGCCTGGAAGCCTGGGTAAGTCCTCCGCTGCCGGGCTGCCGGACCAGGAGCTGCACTGTCCGGCTCGGATAGGGAGTGTGTGTACGTGTGTGTTTCCAGTGTGTGTGCAACTCTGACAAGCGACGGGGCTGACGTAGGACATCAGCACGTCATCTGCATGAGCAGCTGATTGGCTCTGCAGACCCTGACCAGCACACGCACACACACACACGCACACACACACACACACACACACACACACACTGGCACACTTATTGCTGCATATCAATTGTTTCTCAGCTTTGCTTTGCCCTCTTCTGATCTGTTCATTTTCTCTCATTTTATTCTAGTTTGCAGCAAAGCTGCTTATTGTTCATATAGCTAATCGTTACGGTATATTATTTCAGTAAAGGGAAGCCTCACATCACTGTTACCGTCTCTGTGATGGAACATATAGCAGGCCACAGCGAAAAATCGCACTGTTGAATGCGCTCATACAGCCGATAGATTTAAAGCGATTATCAGTGCGCAGTTACATCCACAATTATATTGCACCTCGTGGGAGATATGTATTTAGAATATGTCTGTCTAACTGTCCGTGGGCTCTCTGTGCTGTTAACACAACTGCGCGTGGGCGTAAACTTTCTTTTCTTTTAAATTCCTCGAAATGGGAAATTCAGAAAACAGCTGTGCGGCCAGCTTTTAGAAACACAGAAAGAACTGCACCTGAGAGTTCTTTACGCAGACGAAAGTAACGTAACGAAAACTAACGAAAGATATGAGCAGACGCGTCCAGCTTCGGCGTTCAGCAGAAAGCCCGAAATCTGACAGGCCGGGACCCTCGAAGCCGCCCAGACACACACCAACACGCCCTCTTGTGTTAGTAAGTAACGCCGCAAACAGCGGAGTGGACACATCACACCTGCAGCAGCCTCCACGACCACGCTAGAATCTGTCGTGGAAATTAATTGTGTCAGACTAATGTAGTGGCAGGCCAATAACATTAAACATTTTATTATTATTATTATTATTATTATTATTATTATTATTATTATTATTATTATCAAAACAAAAAAAGAAGAAATTCCCAAAATTGAAATGAGATGAATTCTTCTCTTAGCTCTGTGACATCATCAGACAGACTGATGATTGAGACAATCTACAGTTTAGCAAAATGTCCAAATGCAAATAGAACAAATGAACACAAACAATAGTTTTATTATATGAAATGACTGTTTTCAGATTTCCCTTCATTGTTCTCCTTCACCATCATTAAGCCCAGAATGAGGGAATATTTTCTGGAAGAATTTTATTCCATCTCAAAAGCAGAGATCTAAAAACCTCTGTGGTGGTGGCATGTTAAGGCCCAGCGCACCTTCCTGAGGCACTATGTGGTTTTTGCATTTATTTCCTGTCTGTGTACACGATGATCCTTATTTGTAACCTTTTAGTGTAAGCACAGGAAGTAACTAAGATTTGATTGTTTCCTGTTGCGATGCTAGTTTGTGTTATTTTTAATACACATGTGATCACTGTCTTTTCATTGTCCACTAAAAACAGAAAGCATTTATTCGTTCAACTGGATTTGCTGATACAATTATATTCAGAGTGATTTATCAATGTCAAACTTATCAAAACGAGATTATATAAATCTGCTGATGCTTAACGATACAAACACACTTTTGGACGTGTAAATAGACCTTCTCTTTAACTTTAAACAGAAAAAGTCTCTTTTAAAATTGCACTTCACCTTCGACCGTCAGGATATTATTTAGGCTGAAATGTGCATCTATGGGTGAGCACGCATGCAAACAACAGTTGCTGATTTTAGCCCCAATAGAGTAGACTGTGTAATATAATATTAGTTGTAAAATCAAATTTTGCATGTGATATATTAGTGATGATGTCAGGAAAAGCAGACTAAAACTGTGTTATTCTTATGTGAATAAGAAAATAGACTGAGGTATTACTTCTCCCTCTCTTTGTCCTGTTGTCCCTCCTCACCCAGCCGGTCGGGGCAGACGTGCCCCTCTCTGAGCCTAATTCTGTTAAAAGGGAGTTTTTCCTTCCCACTGTCGCCAAAGTGCTTGCTCACAGGGGCTTGTCTGGGTGTTAGGGTCTGTGTTACTGCACACCTTACACTGAGGTGATGGTTGTTGTGATTTGCAAATAAAATTGAATTAAATTAAAATGTGTGAAAAATCCAGCCTCACCAAACTTTCTAAATAAAAACTTGGTTTTCATCACTTTATCTGGATGAACCCTCATATGAAACATCCACAAGTTTGTCTTTGATGATGATATTAAGGCAATAAGAGGCTGGCTTTGGCCTGACTGATTTGTCCTCCTATCTGACAGTTTTCTTCAGCTTCTTTCAGAAACTCTGAATCATATCTGTCAAGTCCTTCACCCTCATCTCAACCCTGACGAGAACATTTCAGCAGACAGTCACGAGTGTGGGCTGTGGATGCTGTCTGTACTGTCCAGTGGCAAGAGGAGATCTACCTCCCCTGGGTGCCCCCTCGTGCCCCACAGACCATATGGCTTGGCCTGGCCCTCTAGATGGTGTGCTGGTCCATGGACCACCTGAGGCAGCAGGAGCTCTTATAATCACTGGAGACAAGGGCCACTTGACACCAGGCTGACAGATGGTGCTGCAGCACTGCTGCCCTGGACTACTGCTGCTGCTGTGTGTGTGTTCAGATTGAGAGGCACAATAAGGGTGATGATGTGTCAGGGGTGGTTAAACATGATGGTGGCAGCCCATCTTCTTTTGTCTCTAGGGCAGCCATAGCCGCGGGCCATGACTGCAGGCAAATTTCATCACATATAAGGAGCAGAGCCTAAACGACAGAGCAGCTCCACGCTGCCGCGCAACATCCAGGAATAGTATCTGTTTCCACTGTTGCAGTTAGTATTTACAGAAAAACAGGAACTGCTGTTGGTCAGGAACGTTGGAGTTCCAAGAAGGAATGTTACACGTTCCCACTGAAGATGAGTGTAAGATGTTATTATTTGTTACGAATGATATTATTCCGATTTTTGTGTGGAAAAAATCCAAATAATATACGACTGGCCTTCAGTTCACTTGCATGCTGTAATCAGAGCTTATAGTTGCTTTTAATGTTAACTTCTCCAATCCTACAACCAGAAGCATAAATGCTGCAATGAATGCAAAATTCAAAATTGCATGTTTAAAGCTGTAGCAACTACAGTACGTCAGTACTACTCTGGGCCACAGTTTAGCCTTCAACATGGAGACAACATGGAGATATCGTACAGCACAGGATGACATATAAATACTCGCTTTTTCTTAATATTAAATCACTATAATGAATCTTTTGCTTGTATTTTTCAGTGAAAACACCCTGTGCCCAGGCTTAACTCACAGCTAAGCCCTCCTTATTTATTTTTCTTATTGTAAAGATGATCTTTTAGTAGATTTTATTCATTCTTGTTTACATGTATTTAAAATGCAATAGGAATAAAGATAACTAGTAATGTTGTTTCCCTTTAATTGCATGTTACCTGCTCCTTCCATGGAAAAATTATACCTGCTATAAAAACAACATATAAAATCTACACAATAATTCTGAGGTAACAGTTTGTACTCATCTTAAATGAGTGAAAAATTGCACTCATTTTGACTATTTGGATACATTTTACTACATATTTCTAGTAAATAGTAATAGGAAATACAGAGTTTCAAATACTAAAAGAAATAAGGTCCCTATAATAATTACTCATTGAAACTGATAATTCTAACTCTTCTTTGCAAGTAGACAATAGTTAATCTAATTAATATTTATTTATTACTGATCTGTTCAGCTAATTAACCTCCCTTATTCAAGGAAATGTAGCTTTACACAGCAGACGATGACTATGTCAATGCTTTTAATCCGTAAAATGATCAAAAAACATAAAATGATTTTATTTGCTCTGTGTATGCAACACTTCCACAGTGGATTTGAAGACTTTCTTTCCCCTCAAACAGTCTTAATACCATTAATGACTTCCTCCCCTCACCCAGCCGCTCACAGCAGATGGCCGCCCCTCCCTGAGCCAGTTCTCTTGGAGATTTTTTTCCATTAAAATATTTTTTTCCAACTGTTGCCAAAGCGCTCACTCACAGGGGTCATATGATGGTTGAGGTTTTCTCTGTTTTCTTGTAGGGTCTTTACCTTACAGTATAAACCGCCTTCAGAGAACCTTTGTTGTTATTTGCTATATAAATAAAATTGAATGCAGTATGCTACTTTGAAGAACTGTATCACAAAACAGTTCTGTCATAAACAAAATGACCTTTGGGGTAGGTGAAAGGACAGAAGGCAAGAAGGAGGTGAAGGGAACGGAGGAAAGGAGAGGAGAGGAGATAGGAGAGATAGGAGAGAGATGAGAACTCTCTGTCTGTAGAGATGAAACCTTTTTATAATTATTCATTTAACTGATTCAACTCCATTAGGGTTAGGAAGCACAAATGCTGCATTGAGAGATTAAAAAACAGTAAGTCCAGATGTGCAAATTGTTTGAACTGCAAAGTAGAAGTGCAATGATTACTCTCCTAGACTAATCACAACAATTATTTTCCCCACAAATACACGATATTTAGTTTCGTTCCTGAAGGAGAAAAAAATCAATTATTTTAAAACCCAGAATCAGAGTTTTTAGACTTTTTTATATTTATGCCGATGAATTGAATATAAGAATTGTTGACAATGGAGGATCAGTTATTTGATAGATTGTTGCACCTCTACAATCATGAATATCTTTCTCTGGAACTGGATGACAAAAGAAAACCAAAATACAGGACACAGCATGCTCACAGGTCGAGCCGAAGGGTGGATTCAAGGAGTGAACTCAGAAACATGAGTTTGAGGTGACTTTATTTACAGTAAAAGTGCATCTAAACAAATCTGAAAATGAAGGGGAAAGGGTATTAGCATTTTAGAGTGAATGAGAGGAATGAGTGAGACGCAGAAAATAATTGTAGCACTTACCTGTCACACTGGTACGAGGAGACAGGGGCTGGCAGCTGCAGCACACATCAGAGGGGCTGCAGAGCTTGGGTGAAGCACATCACCCGAATGGCTGAGGTGGTGAGCGGTGAAGAACAGGCGCTGGAGATCACACGCAGACAGGTTAAAAAGAGGCTCAGAATAAAGACAGTAGCTAATTGAGGAAACCAGGTGTTACCACAGAGATAGTAGTACAATCTGCCAGAGAATGGGCGCGCCAACTGCAGCTTTAGAAACACCAACCTGATGAAGGCAATCCTGGGAGAGGGCCTCAGCTCTACCAGGGACACACTGGCTCACAGAGGAAAACAGCAACAACCAGCCCAGTGCTGATTTCCTCAATGGGAAATGGTCCCAAGTAGCATGGGGCCAGTTTCTTTGACATGCACTAGAGAGGAATGTCCGCAGAGGATAACCAAACCTTCTCACGTACCGCATGCTGTGGAGCTGGAGACCTCCTCTGGTCAGCAACCCAGTGGTTTATTCCACTGCACGCAGGAAGGCAGCCTTTGTCTCCAGATTCTTTGGCAGGAGATGTCTCCTGCAGGGAGAGAAGTGGGGGCTGGTACCCTTAAGAGGCCTTGAAAGGGGACAATCCTTTTGAGGAGGTGAGAGTGTTATGTGCATATTCTATTTACACCAAGAAGCAGGGTTAGAAGAGATGACGCTGCCTCCAGCTCTTGATTTGTCTGTTCAGTTTGACCATTAGATTGAGGATGATAACCAGATAACCATGGAAAGCCTTAAAAAGCTTTCTGTACTGCAGCCCACAAGCTGCAGGCATTGATACAAAACGATATCAAAGGGTAAACCATGCCAAGCCAGTGAGGTCCACTGTGATGTGTGACCCCGGCTGAATAGGGATTGCTAATCAGAGTCCTGAAGGTGGCTGATGATGGCTCTTGTTGCGCTCACAGGTGTCACAGGGTGGTACATATTCGCTGGTGTCTTTTTCTAGAGAGGGCCACCAAAAGGTGCGCTTGAGTAATGAGATGGTGCAGCTTACCACGGGATGGCAGGCGAAACGTGAGGCATGGGTATATTGCAGGACCTGGGAGCAAACAGATGAGGGAACAAACAGTGGGTTGGGCAGCCCAATTCAAGGGTGATTAGGCAGAGAGATTCTTCAAACAATAAATGGCTGTTCAGCCTCTTCCAGCCAGTGTTGGTGTTCCTCTAAAGCTGAAGCATCCACCTACACAACATCTGGGTGGACCACGACCGGTGCTGAACTGAACCTGGTTTTGAGCTCCTTAAAGGCTTGAACTGCGTCCATGGACCACAAAAACTCCCTGGAAGGTGAGGTTTAGTTAGAGGTGCAGCTAGGGATGGGTACCGGTATCCGGTGCCATGATGGCACCGGATACCGGTACCCATCCCTGGGTACATAAACAGTTATGACCAAAAAGCAGCGCACATTTCGGTGCTTTATTTCGGTGGTTTTTTTCCCCTGAGCTGTGATAGCAAGGAAAATGATTGGCTAGAATCTAAAGTGTACACTTTAGATTCTAGCCAATCATTTTACGTTTCCGAGGATAGTAGGCGGGTCCAGGTACGTACGTTCTTTTAGAGCAGAGCTACAGATTAAAAAACGCCCAAGGTGAAGCAGTCAAAGTCTGGCTGTACTTCACAGCAAAAGATGCAAACTCAGCAGCTGCAACAAGTGCTTTAAGCTGATACTGTGATGCTGTCAAAGGAGGTAACACCTCAAATCTGATGAAACACCTGGCGACGCATAGCGTTTTTTTAAAAGCCGAGAAATGCGCCGTATTTGATAGCTTACTGCGAGACCTCACACCGAGCACATCTACTGCGGGTGTGGTGCCTGTTATCGACCCGGAGTTAGCAACATCCCCCAAAAACCCGAAGAGGAGAGTCCTGGCCCCTAGCCCTGCCAGTGTAGCAGAAATGATGAGGATGATGATGCAGCAGCAGCCGTTCTTCTCTGCGTGAGTAGCTTAATGTTGTTCGTGTGTAATTTACGTTGAGTAGGCTAACCACGTTATTACATTAATGCATGTAAGGTGAACTAGCAAACATCATCATAGCTACATGCGGCTGTCTTCTTGTTTGATGGCAGATACTCCCTTCACCCTGGACAAAAAGGCTAAAATGACCAAAGAAAAAGTGGAAAACAGTTAAACATGAGAGGTTTTTGGACAAAGTTTGTTTTTTCCATTGTTTAAGCTGCTTCCAGCCAAGAGTGATACCATATATGCCCCATAGCTGCAGAAAAGGCTAACATTGTTATCTTTTTACAAAAAAACAGCTGAACATGAGAGGTTTTTGGACAAGTTTGTGTTCTCCATTCTTTAAGCACCGGTTTGAGCACCGTTTAAGCACCGGCACCATTTCAAAAGTACCGGTTTGGCACCGGTATCGGATAAAACCTAAACGATACCCATCCCTAGGTGCAGCAATGCGACTGTAGCCTTTGATGAAATGGCAATAGAAGTTAGCAAAACCAAGAAACCTCTGTAATTGCTTGGAGAAAGTAGGCCACTCCACAACTGCCCTTTTTCTGGCTCTGTCTTCATCAATCCACTTTCAATTGAATAACGCAGAAATGTCATGAAGTGGTGTGAAACTTACACTTCTCTGCTTTCACAAACAGTTTGTTTTCCAGTAGATGCTAGAGCACCAGGCGCACATGATTACTATGTTCAGCTCGGGTCTTCGAGAAAATCTACACAGACAAAAACGAACAGATTCAAAGAGTCTCTTAAAGCATCATTAACAAGTGTCTAGAAAATGGCGGGTGCTTCTGTCAGCCCGAGGGGCATCAACAGGTACTCATAGTGACCTATGGGAGTGTTGAACACGGCCTTCCACTCAGCGCCTTGTCTCATTCTTAATAGATGATAGGCATTTTGCAGATCTAATCTAGTGAAAAGGCTCAAAAGCAGAGGACATTAGCAGAACCCCCGTAGTCAATGCATGATTCAGCATGATTTTTTTTCTACAAAAATAAGCCAGTGCATACAGGAGAAGATGATAGTCTTATTATCCCCACCTCTAAGTGTTTGTTGAGGGGAGTAATGCCCCGGGGAGGAGATCAACGGCCCAGTTTCATTGGGATTATGAGGTGGAAGTGACAGTGCTTGATGCTTACTGAAAACCTTATTGAGGACATGGAACACCAAGGGGACAAGAGAGAGACATGGAGGTTGAGGTGATGGAGCTGGGGTCGCACCAGGAGTTGAAAGCAATGCAGAGCTGCACCTGCCCGTGTTCATCATGCTCCCTAACGAGCGAAGGCAGAGTCTGCAGGCTCCATAATTTAGCCAGATTGTTCAGTCAGGTCGAGCCAAAGGGTCGACTCGAGGCACGGACTCACAAACACTAGTTTGAAGTGAATGCAGACTTTATTTGCAGTGGTCGTGTATTAAAACAGACAGAGATGACACAGACTTCTCTGGGAAAATCTGAAAGGGAAAAGGGTATTAGTTTTTAGCGAGATTGTGGGAATGAATGAGACGCACAAAAGAATTGTAGCACTTACTTGTCACACTGGTACTGGTACACACCTTATTATCAATAAAGACAAAGAAAGACATGAGCAGTGAGCACAAGCCAGCTCCTGACTAACCATTAGCTTTGTTTCACCCCACAGGGAGCTGTGCCTCACTCTGTTTCCCTTGAATAAAATGGTGGAAATACAGCTGAGTAATACTTCTCAGTGCCTGCGTGATGACGACCTGGACCATCTGGGTTCTCACCAGTGTGAACCTTACACAGCTTTGAGCTAGCAGCAACTACTAAGCTCCTACCATATTAAGGAAGCTTCAGTTTTAAAAATCAGCACCGGCTCTGGGACAGTGGCTGATTGACACGGAAAGGCCAGATACTCAGCCTCACTATATCGATCGGTCATGATACTGGATTTTACGGTTTTGTTGTTTCTTGAACACAGCCTGCTGGTCTCTTCTTGCTGCACAGACCCAGTGTTCACAATCTTAACAAGCTGGCTCTGACAGTGATAGCTCTATTTCCATCATGTAGAAAGAATGAAACCTTGGGGGGTATCCAGGTGTCTCCTCCAAGGAAACTATAGTGATATGACTGAACTCTTTAGTCTAGTAAATAAGGAAAAGGACAACGGGAGGAACTTTCCAAGATACACATCAGTGGACAGAGTGCTTGATGGTAAGGAAAAAACCTTACCTGAGCATCCCTGAATAGTGCAGGCCACCTTTCTTGGAGAACCCTGACCAATAGGCTGTAGGTCTCCAAGTTCACTCTTTAGCTTGTGAACATTTTGAACAGTTTGTCTGCAGTTTTCTTTGTGTGTTCACTTCCTAGTTCAAGCCTCTCCGAGGCTTATTCTTGTCCTTGTTTTCCCCATGACCATGTGAAGGAAGATACTTTACATTTGGCTTTTTTACATTTTGGCTGGGCATACATCAACATCAGCAAGAGCAATCAGGATGGAGACAGGACAGGACTAACTTTGAGCGAGATAACCGTGCCATAATCTCTTATGTTTCAATTAGTTCAATCTCTTTAATGGGTGAAGTTGCAGACTTTACAAAGCTAGTTCATTTGCACTGAGGTAACAATGGTATTATGGGGTCCATGTACATGTATTTCCCTTTCTTTTGAAAACATCCACTTCCAGTGTTGCAGGCAATTTCCATCACTGGTTGGTAGTGCAAGGCAGTATGTCTTAGAAAACAGAAGCCGCTTCACCCCTGATCAGCTGTGCACAGTGTTAGACCTCTGCTATACCACCCCAGGGTTTCTACAGTCGTACTCATGGCTGTGCCATGGGCTCCCCGGTGTCACCTATAGTAGCCAACCTTTACACCGAGGAAGTGGAAAGGAAGGCTCTTGGCTCTTTTAAAGGGAGAGTACCCAGCCACTGGTACAGATATGTAGACGACACCTGGGTCAAAATCAAAGCCCAAGAAGTGGAATCTTTCACTGAACTCAGTGGATAAAAACATCAAGTTCACCAGAGAAGACACAAAGGACAACTGTTTGCCTTTCCTGGACTGTGCCGTGCGCATTGAGGACAATGGAAATCTCAACATTGAAGTTTACCGGAAGCCCACACACGGACCAGTTCCTCCTCTTTGACTCCCATCACCCTCTGGAACACAAACTTGGAGTAATTGGAGCCACGGTCGCCCCCTGAGCCACGGGCGACCGTGGTTCAGGGGGTTGGGAAGCGCATCTGTAACCGGGAGGTCGCCGGTTCGGTCCCCGGGCTCTCTGTCCTGGCCGTTGTGTCCTTTACCCTTTACCCTACTGCCTACTGGTGATGGCCAGAGGGGCCGATGGTGCAATATGGCAGCCTCGCTTCTGTCAGTCTGCCCCAGGGCAGCTGTGGCTACAACCGTAGCTGCCTCCACCAGTGTGTGAATGTGAGAGTGAATGAATAGTGGCATTGTAAAGTGCTTTGGGTGCCTTGAAAAGCGCTATAGAAATCCAATCCATTATTATTATTATTAGTAGTAATCAGGACCCTACACCACCGGACAGAACATGTTCCCTCTAAGCCTGAAGGGAAAAAGAAGGAACACACACATGTAAAGGAAGCTCTTAAAACGTGCGGCTATCCTAAATGGGCTTTTATAAAGTCAGCAAAGAGGCACAGAAAAGAAGATCAGACACCAGCGAGGGAGGATAAGAAGGACAAACAGAACAACACTGTCATCTCTTATGTAGCAGGTTTATCAGAGAAACTTTGAGTCTTGACCAAGCACGACATCCCAGTTTACTTCAGACCCAGCAACACACTCAGACACAAACTGGTTCATCCCAAACACAAACTTAACAATGCAGTGTAGCTGTGCAGTGCTGCAAGGAATGCCCAGACCTCTACAAAACCAAACCGCCACTTCATAAACGCATGGCACAACATAGAAGAGCCACCTCCACAGGACATAACTCGGCTGTCCACCTGCATCTAAAGGTCAAAGGTCACTCTTTGAGCATGTCAATGTTGACATGTTGGACAGAGAAGACAGATGGTTTGAAAGAGGAGTAAGAGAAGCCATTTATGTCCACTGTGAGCGACCATCTTTGAACAGAGGGGGCTTATGACACCAACTGTCTGCCATCTATAATCCAGACACCTTAACACCCACTCACACCCTGGGATATCTGATCTCAGAAAGTCACATCATAGGGTGGAGTTAGGTCTTACAGTGGGTCCACCTGAAACCTTGGCTGGCTGTGACTCATGCCTTGGCTCGTGTGATTAGGCAGAGGATCAATACTAGGTCCATGACGGGGACACTCCCAGTAGGGCTTACAAATCTGAGACTCTCCACTAATTGAGTTTACAACTGAAGAAGCTTCTTGGATGAAACATCTTCACAAAAGTCAAAGAGGTCCAGACTCTTTTCTTTCCACCTCACCCTCATGGATGAGTGAGCCCCCCCCCCATCCCCATACTCTGCTTCCTCTAATGATATTGCAACTGTGAAATTAATTAGGGCACCCTAATCGGGTGTTTTGTTATTGGACTTCTGTGCAAATCACAGTTTGGCCAACATAAGAGTGTCCATAAGTGCACGTGGCACCAGGACGCTCTAGGCTGCAGGTCGATGTTTGATTTTGTAATCATATCACCAGACCTGCGACCATATGTTCTGGACACTCGGGTAAAGAGAGGGGCTGAGCTGTCAACTAAACACCACCTGGTGTTGAGTTGGATCAGGTGGCGGGGGAGGATGCTGGACAGACCCGGTGCACCTAAACGCGTAGTGAGGGTGTGCTGGGAACGTCTAGCAGAGGCCCCAGTCCACGAGATCTTCAGCGCACACCTCCGGCAGAGTTTCAACAGCATTCCGAGGGAGACGGGGGACATTGAGCCTGAATGGACCATGTTCAGCGTCTCCATTGCCGAAGTTGCTGCACTGAGCTGCGGCCGCAAGGTGGTTGGTGCCTGCCATGGTGGTAATCCCCGAACCAAATGGTGGACACCAGAGATGAAGGGAGCCACCAGGCTGAAGAAGGAGTCCTATCGGGCTTGGTTAGCCTGTGGGACTCCGGAGGCAGCCGACAGGTATCGACAGGCCAAGCGGAATGCGGCTCAGGCAGTGGCTGAAGGAAAAACTCGGGTGTGGGAGGAGTTCGGAGAGGCCATGGAAAAAGACTTTCGGACTGCCTCGAAGAGATTCTGGCAAATAGTCAGGCATCTCAAGAGGGGAAAGCGGTGCTCTACCTGCACTGTGTATAGTGCTGGCGGAGCGCTGCTGACGTCGACTGAGAAAATTGTCAGGCGGTGGAAGGAATACTTCGAGGACCTCCTCAATCCCACTGACACGTCTTCCAAGGAAGAACAGAGTCTGGGGATGAGGGGAATGACCCGCCAATTTCCGGAGGCGAGGTCACTGAGGCAGTTAAACAACTCCTTGGTGGCAGAGCCCCAGATGGGGATGAGGTCTGCCCCGAGTTCCTGAAGGCTCTGGACGTTGTAGGGCTGTCCTGGTTGACACGCCTCTACAATGTTGCGTGGAAATCAGGGGCAGTACCCGTGGACTGGCAGACCGGGGTGGTGGTCCCCATCTTTAAGAAGGGGGACTGGAGGGTGTGTTCCAACTACAGGGGGATCACACTCCTCAGCCTCCCCGGGAAAGTCTATGCCAGGGTGCTGGAAAGGAGAGTTCGTCCGCTAGTCGAACCTCGGATACAGGAGGAACAATGCGGTTTTTGTCCTGGTCGCGGAACACTGGACCAGCTCTTTATCCTCTCGAGGATACTTGAGGGTGCATGGGAGTTTGCCCAACCAGTCTACATGTGTTTTGTGGACTTGGAGAAGGCATTCGACCGTGTCCCTCGGGGTGTCCTGTGGGAGGTGTTGCGGGAGTATGGGGTGTCTGGCCCATTGCTACGGGCCATTCGATCCCTATACAACCGTTGCAAGAGCTTGGTTCACATTGCCGGCAATAAGTCAGACTTGTTCCCGGTGGGTGATGGGCTCCGCCAGGGCTGCCCTTTGTCACCGGTTCTGTTCATAATTTTTATGGACAGGATTTCTAGGTGCAGCCAAGTGGTGGAGGGCTTTCGCTTTGGTGGCCTCAGAATCTCATCTCTGCTTTTTGCGGATGATGTGGTTCTGTTGGCTTCATCGGGTGAGGGCCTCCAGCTCGCACTGGAGCGGTTCGCAGCCGAGTGTGAAGCAGCGGGAATGAGGATCAGCACCTCCAAATCTGAGGCCATGGTTCTCAGCCGGAAAAGGGTGGAGTGCCCACTCCGGGTCGGGGATGAGTTCCTGCCCCAAGTGGAGGAGTTCAAGTATCTCGGGGTGGAGCCGGAGATCGACAGATGGATTGGTGCTGTGGCTGCAGTGATGCGGACCCTGCACCGGTCCGTCGTGGTGAAGAGGGAGCTGAGTGTAAAAGCGAAGCTCTCAATTTACCGGTCGATCTACGTCCCTACCCTCACCTATGGCCACGAGCTGTGGGTAGTGACCGAAAGAACGAGATCGCGGAAAGAAATGAGCTTCCTCTGAAGGGTGGCTGGCATCTCCCTTAGAGATAGGGTGAGAAGTTTGGCCATCCGGGAGGGGCCAAACTGCTCCACATTGAAAGGAGCCAGCTGAGGTGGTTCGGGCATCAAGGATGCCTCCTGGGCGCCTCCTGAGGGAGG
The DNA here is from genome assembly GCF_963576455.1 of Neolamprologus multifasciatus. NCBI lineage: Eukaryota > Metazoa > Chordata > Actinopteri > Cichliformes > Cichlidae > Neolamprologus > Neolamprologus multifasciatus. The sequence goes on along the minus strand of NC_140450.1, from coordinate 36,866,665 downwards.
TGTTCTGGGCATGTCCCACCGGGAGGAGGCCCCGGGGCAGACCCAGGACACGCTGGAGAGATTATATCTCTCAGCTGACCTTGGAACGCTTTGGCGTTCCCCCGGATAAGCTGGAGGAGGTGGCTGGGGTGAGGGAGGTCTGGGCTTCTGTGCTTAGGATGCTGCCCCTGCCACCCGGCGGCGGATAAAACGGATGAAGATGGATGGATGGATGGATGGATCTTTAAAATAATTATCCATCCCTTTTCTTAATCACTTATCTAATTCAGGGTCACCAAGGTTCTAACATAACTTTCAGGCAGGCAGACTTTAACAGCATAGACAGGTAAGACGCCCATCACAGGGCAAACACACAGACAGCCTCTCACACTCATTATCAATGGCAAACACAGACTCACCAGTTAACCTAACACATGAGTCAGTACAGAGAGAGAAACCACACAGGCACAGGGAACAAGAAGGCTCCACACAGAAGGTTTGCTGGCGTTCAGTAAAACAAATAGTTTCATTAACTATCAATCTGTTCATAATTAGTGTAAAGTAAATTAGTCAGTTTAAGGCTGGTATTTTTGCACTGGTGTACTGGTTAGCACTATTGTACTGGTCACTCTGTTTTGGTCGTTTTCTTGTTTACAGAGCTGCTTAGTTTTGATGGGCGGCATCATGGCAGAAACTGGAGCGAGAGCAGGTTTATCAGATTAAAGCTGGAGTGTGGGGGTGTGCGGGTGGGGTTTGTGTGTAACACTTGTAACATATTCATGTTTGAACACTGCCTTTGATTTCAGTGTGACAAACAACTGAAAGTCAGGCTTTGTTTGTTTTTTTGTTTTTTAAATGTCTAAAAAAGTGTTTGTAATGTGAAGCTACAATTGCAAAGAAATCTTTATATATGTACAAACTTTGAGTCATAAAAGTCAGAGGCAGGTCGCACATGTCTGATCAGAAAATGTAAATATGTTTGAGAGAAAGAAAGCAGATATTAAAAAATAAAAAATAAAAATATTTAAGAGTTATTTTCAACATTATAATTAGAGTATCATCTCAAAACAACTCTAACCTTTTATCTCTATTGATTGAACTATCAACTGATATTTTTTTGTGCTACAAATTGTCATATTTGTTTATTGAGAAATTGTCACTGACAGTGTTTTTATTAGTGTGTACCCAAATATACAACTTTGCAGGAGTGATGGACTTTTGGTTCATGTTTTAAGGACTTGTCTTCAACAGTTTTGATTCCTATTCTATTCAGATTTTAATGTGCAAAAACTGGTTTGAAAGCAAGTCAGCTGATGATATTTTCAAAAAATGTTCTAAATGGTAAAAAAAAAATGGCCTGTATTTGTAAAGTGCTTTACTAGTCCCTAAGGACCCCAAAGCACTTTACACATCCAGTCATCCACCCAGTCACACACACATTCACACACTGGTGATGGCAGCTACATTGTAGCCACAGCCACCCTGACAGAGGTTTTTTTTATACAAAGAAAACATTCACAGCCCTCGTAAGTTCAAACTTTGTAATATAGATGTAGATGCAAGTTGGCTGATTTCTGAAAGAATGACCCTCGTGTGAACAGGGTAGTTCTTCCTTTTTGTTGTTGTATATGCTGCTGCCTGTGCCACACCAAGGACTGGGCTGGACTGGATGGCACTGTGGTCTTTATTTTTTATCTTACTGTGAGCATTACTATATGATCCTAAAACAGGACCCTAACTGTACTGGCTAAGCTCATTTCAAGTTTGTCTGTAGACTATGTTTGAATTCTGCTTTTAATATTTAATCTTTCCTCTCAAACTCTTAGAGAGCATGGAGTCTGCAGCTCGGGAATTAAAAATACAAATTGTTGGGATCAAGTTATGTTCCTAGTTTCAGTTTAGCAAAGACATAAAGACCTGGATGGCCGCTAACTTTCTGCTCCTTAATTCAGATCAAACTGAGGTTATTGTACTCGGCCCTGAAAATCTTAGAAATATGGTATCTAACCAGATTCTTACTCTGGATGGCATTACCTTGGCCTCCAGTAACACTGTGAGGAACCTTGGAGTCATTTTTGACCAGGATATGTCCTTCAACGCACATATTAAACAAATATGTAAGACTGCTTTCTTCCATTTGTGCAACATCTCTAAAATTAGAAATATCCTGTCTCAGAGTGACGCTGAAAAACTAGTTCATGCATTTATTACTTCCAGGCTGGACGACTGTAATTCATTATTATCAGGATGTCCTAAAACTCCCTGAAAAGCCTTCAATTAATACTGTAATTCGTTATTCGTTATCCTATTAACAATTTAATTTGGCGATTTAAAAAACTATAAACATTATTTGATTCTAACCTGCTACGTCTCTTTAACACAGCTGTACCCTTGGCTGCTAGAACACAGGATGCACACCGAGAACACCTGTTCACTTTAATCTGAGTCAAACTGAGTTGGTGTCCACATCTGGGAGAGTAGCAGTGAATGTTTAAATGTGTCCAGTTTCAGGTTTCAGAGCTCTGATGTGAAGCTGTCGCCTTAGCAAACCAGCAGCACTGACAACACTCTGTGATACAATAATGAACTAGAATTAAGAATGGCTATGGGCCATTATTTTCCACAGTGAAAAGCAGGTAAGAGTCCTGCAGTTCAGCGCACAGGTCATATATGAAAACAGTCCAGTTTACATTCCTATACAAAGCAGTGAGATTTCATCACGAGTCGTCTACTAAAAGGGTTTTAAACAAGAATAATGTTTATTTCAAGTTCCACTTCACTCAAAAAAATATTTATATGATCATTATTTCAGAATTTCCCTAATGCATCACTTACAATAACAGAGAGCACTGTCTAGGAAGCGGTGTGGTGTAAATGAGCATCTGAGAGGATGAAGAAATGTAACTTCAGCTGTACTCCAGCAGATCTGACACAAACATGTCGATTGTGCTGTGAGTGCTGCGGACTGAATTTATCTCACATATCTGGAGGAAGAAAAAGGAACAGAAAAAAGTCGGTGATAGAGACGCCTTAGAATACGAGTCACTTAAATTAAAAGATCCAACTATTAATGATTAGAGTTCAATCACAGACTGGGGGAGACTTGAGATGAATATAGAAAGGACTGCCTTGAAGTTAGATGTATTTCAAGAACAGGGCCTGACTCGATAGACTGAATATAAAAGATTTACAAAAACATTACAAGACTTTGTCACCATGATGTCAGTTGGTTTTTGGAAACCGCCAAAATGTTTCATTTAAACCTTGATATTTAAAACTGGTCAAAATATCTTAAACCACATGGTGGCACTTAAGTATGTTTAACAAACTATGTGCATTCTCTATACATATACCAATTAATAACATAACAAAATAATGAAAAATAATAAACAATTACAGAAAAAATAATATAATAAATATAAAATTAGGGCTGGATATCGTCACTGATTTCTAGAATCGAATCGATTCCAATTCACAAGATCCCGAATTGATTCAATCCACGATTTGATTCGATTTGAAATTTTGTCTCAGTCAGAAATATTATAATTCTGATCACTTATCAGTACATTTCCATATTTCTATTTCTATAAAAAGAAAACTGACACTTGTAAGACATGAAAGGTGTGAACATCACAGCAGATGCCTTTGTGTCAAAGTAACTGAGGATAAAACACAGAAAAACATGAAGGCGACATTCCTGGCCTGGGATTTATAAAAATATTCTGCAGGAGATCAAAAACAAAAGAAAGTCATCATATGAACATTACCTGATGCTGCTGATATGAAGCAAAGTTACTGAGGTTTTATTAGAGACACAGCTGAGCGCTTTGCAATTTTGCATAATTTAAAAAAGTTTAAATTTGTTCAGCATTGAACGGCAGAAATGAGGTTTTCTTTTCGGAAGTAAGTAAAAGAAAAAAAAACAGCGTCCGACAGCGCTGTAAACAATGGTAGACTTGTGCGTAACAAGCAAGCGAATAATGCAGAAAACAGATTTTTAGACGGGAAACTGTTCTGGCTCTCACACGTTCTCACTCCCAAAGCCTAACATTTTAGGCTAGGTGACAAATCGTCATTTTGGGGGTGCTTCAGCACTCCCAAAATGATTCAAAGCACCCCCAACAATTTCTTACTTTTTTTTGACAATATTTACTGTTTGTATGACACACTACTAAGAATATAAAAAGCATTCAGTACTTGATTGAGACGTAACATTTTAACAACAAAAATATAGATACCCCTCCCAAAATGGTTTGTTCCAGCTCTCCCCTGCTCTGGCTCTAATGCTGTTGCTGCAAGAGCGATGGTGGCTGAGACGCAGCGGAGCGGAGGTGTAAGTGCCTGGCTTAAAACAGGACATGCAGTAAAGATCTTTTCATACATTGTACCATAGGCAAAGTTGCCTCCATTTTTATAATTTTATTTATCAATATTTTGTACATTTGTACATTTCAAGGACTCTATTCTTGGAGTGTATTTTTATATATCTGTATTATATTAAACACACACATTAAAAGTGAATCTCTGTCCAAAAAAATGCACTCGGTTTACTTCTTACTCACTATGATCACCATTCATTATTGTCCCCCAGTCAGATTTGATGGTTTCGTTACAGACTTTTAAAATAGTGTTTTGCTTTTCTTTCTCAAATGTGGGATTAAATTGTGTTAAAATGTACAGTGATGTCATGTTTTGTGACGAGGACCCAGGCACAGAGAGACTTGATGAATTTAGGAATCTTATGATTTTATAAAGAAATTTGCAGACTTACTCAGAGATGGTAAAATTATGATGACTGATAACGGAGACGAAGACAACAGACGATGAGGACAGGGAGGAACAGGGGTTTAAATGCACCAAGGAGACAGTCACAGGGAACTCGGGACAACTGGAGACATTTAAGGATGCAGGGACTGACAGAGACGGGGACGACATCTCATTGTGACGAGTAAAGTTTATCTTGCCTGGCTGGGCAGCTCTCTGGGTGCTCTGCACCCCCAAAGCTCTGATCCTAGAGTTGCCCCTGGGGTTAGGGGAGGACGACAGGAGAAAGACACGCTGTGGAAAAGAGCACGAGATTAATAACAATTAAATCCTGCGAGGTCCATAAACAGTGAGTAAAAAGGATTACTGAAGAAGAAACCTTCATCATCATCATGTAAATCTCCTTTCAGCCTAAACATATTGCGTAGCTAAGGGAGGATTCAGGGAAGTCACCTGATACAGCTGTAACCCCGATAGACATGGTTACTGGTATTTTTTGTTTTTACCTTGTATTATTATTTCCAACACCCCTTGAACACACTTTGATTTTCCGTAGTTCAGTGAATGCAACAAAAGCATGCTGCTGCATTAAGCTAGGCAAAACGGAGCAAGACACCCTAGAGCAATTAACAAGCTACACAGTGAGTCTTTCAATATAAAATAAGTGTTATAAAGTGTTTTTAACAGTCTCCAACTTAAAGTTATGTAGTTTTTAGAGGCCTTTATGGCAGGCAGAGCGTGTGTTTGTTTCTTGGAAACTCTGGTGAGTTACTAAAAATGATAAGTTAGCAGGAAAACCTATGCTAATTTTACATGTGGTAACTACTGCAACAATGAAAATTCTGTATTGTCTAAAAAAAGCTAAAGCCAGTCGGAGTACTTGAATTGTGTGTGAAATGGAGTGTTGTATTTTATTTTATTGTCTATTTGATTGGGCATCTTCACAAATGCACAAAACTAATGCAGGATGCACTTTTCTTTTAGCCATAAATGTTGTTCAGTGCTTTTTCTGCACTTGGTCATTTCAGTTATGGGTTGATTCATCTAAATAAATTGTTTAAAACTAGTTACGTTACAAACATTTCATGATGTGATTACATATGCCTTAAAAAGGGGTATATAAATACAATTGATTGTAATGCTGTAAAGCAATACAAATTGAATTCATAGAGACAGAACAATGTTAAAACAACAGTGTACTTGATTTTGAAAATGTTATAAGATCTCATTTTATTTAGAAAAACTGTTAAGAACTATTTTGTTTATTGCTCTGTATGTGCAGACTGGTTTTTGTGATCCTGGATCTGATTCTGAAGTGGTTCTGGACATGGATGGCGAGCCAGACCCTGTGAAAACTCTTGGCGAATCCAGAAGCAGTGTGGCAAGCTGTTCTGGATGCAGGAGTAGAGCTACAGTCTGAATTACTTCAAATCGCAGGATTTCAGATAAGCAAGAGCAAAAACTGCTTCCTCCATACGGATCGTTTCTCTGGAAACTATTGATCACCCAATATCCTGCTCATCTGGAGTCAGGTCTAAAGAGACTACTCATTTATTTTATTTTATTTTGTTGTTATTTCCAAAAAAGCACCCTTCTCTGTCGATCTTTGGTATAATTTTCTTGTTGTTTATATTGGTTTATTGCACCGTTGTAACATTGTAATAAACCTGCCGGCTGTTCAACACTCAATTCCCTCAAACATATTTTACTCCTCTCGAATCTAGTCTATAAGCTTAACCTTACTATACTAAGCAGGTGTTACATAAAAGTGGTGAGCCAGCCAGGAGGAGTTGGCTATTTAATGCCTTTAATCCAATCATTGGCACACACTTTGGCAGTTTTATGACAATTTTTGCTCATTTTTCCACTGAAGTAACATGGATGTCATTAAACATGAACGTACCAAATGCTGTACTAATCAGTGGTTTTCTGGTACAGAGACTGATGAAGAAGTTGTTAAGTTTTTGCAACGCTATGGTTCTATTGCACAAACAGTGGAAATGACTAGTTCTGACCCTTACTTTAAAGATACAGCTATAGTTGAGTTTGAGTATGGCACAGCCATTGAGTCGATTCAGGGTGAACTACCCTGTCAAAGAACAACATCTGACCCAAATGTAGTTCACAGCATCCAACTCTTATCCCCATTTTACAGTGCTAAGCTAACGACCAAGCAGTGAAACTATCCCATCCACTCTGACCACTGATCAATCCTTCCCTTACCGACAGACCAGCTCCCGTTTTGAACCCTGAATACTTGACCACACCTGAAGTTCAGAGGGTCATTGTGGAGCACATTGTCAAAAGTACTGACATGTCCCACTCCTATCCAAGCTCTGCAAAATTCAGGTCCTTTTCTGGAAAAACTCTAATACGGAGGTTGACTATGACACTTGGCGAAGTCATGTTGAGTTTTATCTTGCAGATTCTTCTGTTCCTGAAAGACAAGTAGTACGGAAGATCGTTGAAAGCCTCTTACCGCCAGCTGCAAACATTGTTAAACAGTTGGGTCCCATGTCCAGCCCCAAAGACTTTCTGAGCTTGCTTGACTCTGCATATGGAACTGTAGATGATGTTGATGAACTGTTCGCAAAATTCTTGAGTACAAACCAAAATGCCGGAGAAAAACCTTCAGCCTATGTGCACAGGCTCCACACTACCCTTGACAAAGTTGTAAAAGGGGGAGGAGTCCCAGTGATTTCGATCGGCAGCTTTTGAAGCAGTTCTGTAGGGGATGCTGGGATGATAACCTAATCGCTAGCCTCCATCTAGAGCAGAAGAAATCCAGTCCACCCTCCTTTCCTGAGCTGCTTTTACTCTTGAGAACAGAGGAAGATAACTCGCATGAAGCAGCACTTGGGAATTTCAAAAGTAAAGGTGCAGTCCAGTCCTTTAAATGTTTACCCAAACACTGAGTTTCAAGCTGCTGCTGCTGACAGCTCAGCTCAAGCATCTGCCAAGAAACTTCAAAAGCAAATTTCTCAGCTGCAAGAACAGTTAACTTCCTTAAAAGCTTCAATGGAAACCATGGTTGCAAAGAAACCTCAGACAAAATTCCCAAAAGCTGTAAAGAAACAGCAGCGAAAGGAGGCACAAACACAGAACTCTCAGTTGAAAAGTGAAGGCTTTGGCAAAAACAAAAAGCCTCGCCCATGGTTCTGCTCTAACTGTGGCGAGGATGGCCATATAGCTCCCTCTTGTGATAATAAGCCAAATCCCAGTACGGTTGAGGCCAAGCGAAAAGCGCTAAGGGCAAAACAAAAAGCTTGGGAAGACCATTTTACCTGAGACATTTGTCTGATCTTCCCATCCAGCCGATCAGTGACTTAGATGTTGAGGGTGCAAATGGACAAGTTGTACCTTATCTAGGGTATGTAGAAGTTCCAAATTGCTTTCCAAAAGAGTTTGTTTAGTCTGAGCCCCAAATTTCTACATTAGACATTGACAATGAGAGTCTGTGTGCTCCAGCACAGACTTACCAGTTTTAATTGGTACAAATGCCCTTGATGTTTTATATGAAGAACACTGTAGGGATACTCTAGGAATACTATAGTCAGATTTTAGAAATCCTTGAACATAGACATGAAACAAAAAGCACAGGAAGGCTTGGACTAACGACACTGAGGGGCAACACACCTTACATAATACCAGCTCATGAAAGGGTTTGCCTAGAGAGTTACCCCCACCTAAATTCACCACCCACTGACAGATGGGCAGTTGTAGAGCAGCCAACTTCCTCAGCCCTTCCGGAAGGAATCTTTGTCGATTGCTGCCTTATCACAGTGCCACGTCAGAGTCCTTACAAGCATTCTGTTTGGATTAGAAACGAAACTGATCATGACATCATGCTTCCCGGCAACTGCGTCCTTGCTGAATTATACATTGCAGACCAAGTCCTTGAAACTCAAACCACGTCGAGTGCAAACTCTGCAGACTCACGTTCATCCCCCAGTGACCAGTTGACCTTTGATTTTGGCGATTCACCTCTGCCCGAGGAATGGAAAAGGCGGGTCACACAGAGTCTTAGTGCCTACAGTGATGTTTTTGCAAGCCACCATCTCGACTTTGGCCATGCCACTAAAGTTAAGCATAAGATCAAGCTTGAAGACGAAACGCCTATAAAACAGAGATTGCGGCCCATTCATCCAAATGACTACGAAGCAGTCACGAACCACCTTAAAATGCTTCTCGATGCTGGGGTAATAGGACAATCAGAATCTCCCTTCTCATTTCCCATCATTGTAGTCAAGAAAAAGCATGGTGAGATACGCCTCTGTGTGGATTACCGTAAGCTTAATGTGCAAACGGTAAAAGATGCTTACGCGCTGCCAAACCTCGAAGAGACCTTCTCCGCCCTGTCTGGTTCAAACTGGTTCTCTGTCATGGACTTGAAGTCAGGCTATTAGCAGATAGAGATGGAGGAGGAGGATAAAGCCAAAACAGCCTTCGAATGCCCACTGGGGTTTTATGAGTTCAATCGAATGCCCCAAAGCATCACAAATGCTCCCAGCACCTTTCAGAGGTTAATGGAGATGTGTATGGGAGACATTAATCTCAAGGAGGTACTTGTCTTCCTAGACGATTTGATTGTTTTCTCAGACTCCCTCGAGCAACATGAACAGAGGCTAGAGCATGTTTTGGACCGTCTTCATGAATATGGCTTAAAGTTGTCCCCGAAAAAATGTTGCTTTTTCCAGACATCAGTTAAATATTTGGGCCATATTGTCTCCAAAAATGGTGTGCAGACAGATCCTGAAAAGGTTGCTGCTATCAAGATCTGGCCAGTGCCACAAAACTTGAAACAGCTGAAGTCATTTTTAGGGTTCACAGGCTATTATCGCCGATTTGTTAAGGACTATTCAAAGATAGTCTGGCCCTTAAATGACCTCACATGCGGCTATCCACCTCTCAGAAAAGGCCAGAAACAAACGGGCACTTCCAAATATCTCAATCCTCGAGAAGCCTTTGCAGATAGATGGACACCTGTTTGTCAGTCAGCCTTTGAATGCATTAAGGAGAAGTTAACATCATCCCCTGTATTAGGGTTTGCATATCCAAAGCTCCAATATGTTCTGCACACTGACGCTAGCACCACGGGCCTGGGTGCTGCTCTTTATCAGGAGCAGGATGGTAAAATGCACGTCACTGCCTATGCTAGTAGGGGATTTACACCAAGCGAGACCAGATATCCAGCTCGTAAGCTAGAATTTCTAGCTCTGAAATGGTCCATTGTCGAAAAATTCCATGATTACCTTTACGGTAACGAGTTCATCGTTGTAACGATAACAATCCGCTTACATATATTCTGACCACGGCAAAACTTGACGCAGCGAGTTATCGCTGGTTAGCAGCGTTGTCTACCTTCAACTTCCAAATCAAATACAGAGCTGGGAAGGCTAACCAGGACACGACGGCCTATCACGGAGGCCTCATCAAACTCTGGCTGCAGATAGTGTGACATTGGAAGATGAAAACAGGATTCAACAACTCACCTCACGTCTTCTCGGATCCCTTCCAAGCTCTAACAGTGTATGTCCTGACACTGTAGCAGCTGTATGTAATAAGCATCTTCTCAATGAGAAAAGTGAAAACTCACCTTATGTCACTCTGGTTGAGTCCTTGGCTATGAGTGCTGATGCCATTCCTGATGCATACAGTGATGCTGAAACATCTAGTCAAGTAGCTGCTCCCTTGTTTTCTGAGCATGAGCTTAAAGAACACCAAAGATCTGACCCAAGCATAAACCACGTCATTCAGTTACTAGAATCTGGTGCTGATGTTCCACGTGACAACAGGTCTGAAGCATTTGACATAAAACTGATGCTCAGAGAATGGAAACGTTTTGAAATGAGAAATGGCCTTTTGTTTAGGAAACGACAGTGCGACTCAGTTACAACTTACCAGCTTGTACTCCCTGTCTCTCTTAGGTCTACTGTTCTCAAGCTGCTCCATGATGATATGGGTCATATGGGGTGGGAGAGGACTCATGATCTAGTGAGGGTGAGATTTTATTGGCCTAAGATGGGTACTGATATTGTGACCAAAATAAAGAACTGTGGTCGTTGTGTTAGAAGGAAGTCCTTGCCTGAAAAAGCAGCGCCACTGGTTAACATCAAAACCATACGCCCAATGGAATTGGTGTGCATGGACTTTCTTTCTATTGAAGCCGATAGTAAGAGTACCAAAGATGTGTTGGTCATCACAGATCATTTCATGAAATATGCAGTAGGGCTGCTCGATTATGGCAAAAATGATAATCACGATTATTTTCACTGAAATTGAGATCTCGATTATTTGACGATATTTATTTAACAATAACAATGTCTTGAATAATGGCTTTAAATATTGTCAAAAAATAATATAAAATAGTGTGCAAATACTGATAACAGTGCAAATGTTTGCAATATAAAGGCCCAGAAAGTGGCCGACGATGCCGAGGTGCAGGATGTACCTTCCAGCAGAGGCTGGACCAGGTGACGCTGAAGCAGAGGCTGGACCAGGCGAGGAGGACGAAGGCTCGGAGGCTGGACCAGACGAGGAGGACGAAGGCTCGGAGGCTGGACCAGACGAGCAGGCTGAAGGCTCGGAGGCTGGACCAGACGAGCAGGCTGAAGGCTCGGAGGCTGGACCAGGCGAGGAGGACGAAGGCTCGGAGGCTGGACTAGACAAGCAGGACGAAGGCTCGGAGGCTGGACCAGACGAGCAGGCTGAAGGCTCGGAGGCTGGACCAGACGAGCAGGACGAAGGCTCGGAGGCTGGACCGGACGAGGAGGACGAAGGCTCGGAGGCTGGACCGGACAAGGAGGACGAAGGCTCAGAGGCCGCTGCAGGCGGGGATGAAGGCTCGGAGGCCGCTGCAGGCGGGGATGACGATGGTGGCTGGACGGGCTCCTCAGAACCCCCAGCGGAAACAGGTGGCTGAACGGGCCCCTCAGACCCTCCAGCGGAGACGAGGAAGTGCTGGCCGGGCTCACCAGAACCCCCAGCGGAGACAAGGAAGTGCTGGTCGGGCTCACCAGAACCCCCAGTGGAGACGAGGAAGTGCTGGCCGGGCTCACCAGAACCCCCAGCGGAGACGAGGAAGTGCTGGTCGGGCTCACCAGAACCCCCAGCGGAGACGAGGAAGTGCTGGCCAGGCTCACGAGAACCCCCCAGGGGAGACGAGGAAGGGCTGGCCGGGCTCTCCAGAACCCCCAGCGGACGAGGCAGGTGGCAGCGTGGGAGCCGCGGAGTGCTTGATGGACTCATCCGAGCCTCCAGCAGGAGCTGAGGTAGAGCCAGAGGGTATTGGGACACCTGGCTGAATGTTAAGCTGACCAGAAGACTGAACTGCTACAGGGGACTGGGCTAATGGTTCAGGTGCAAGCTGAGCTACTGGAGACACGGGGAGCTGAGCTACTAATGGTGGTGAAGTAGATGACTGCACGGGAGACTGAACTGAGAGCATCTGCACTGGCACAGGGGACTGAACTGATGTCTGTAGTAACGGTGGTGGTGAGAGTGGAGTAGGTGGTGGAGTTGATGATTTCACAGGAGAATGAACTAGGGGTGACTGCACAGGAAACCGAACTAGTGGTGACTGCACAGGAGACTGAGCTAGAGGTAGTAGTGACGGTTGGGGAGAAAGTGGAGCTGGTGGTTGAGTGGATGACTGTGCTAGGGGAGACTGAACAGGAGACACTGAAGACTGAACAGGAGACACTGAAGACTGCACTGGGGACAGCAGGGACGGTTGTGGTGAGAGTGGAGTTGGTGGTTGAGTAGACGACTGAGCTAAGGTCGACTGAGGAGGAAACTGAGTGGCAGACTAAACTGAGGGAGACTGAAGCGATGGTAGGGGTGAAAATGGAGCTTGTGGTGGAGTTAACGACTGTGCTAGCAGGGACACAGGAGACGGAGCTACTGCTTCTGGCTGGGCAGCTAAGTGAAACAACACAGCCCCAGAACAAACAGTCCCAAAGACAGGAAACTCTTGATTGTCCCTTCCACTCACCACAGCTGGCACCTCAGAAGTCTCGGGGTCCGGCTGTGGCGGTGGGTGTTGGCAGCGTGAAGGCTGTTTTCTTCGGGAAGCCGGGGGTGCGGGGAAATTGAATTCATAGAGACAGAACAATGTTAAAACAACAGTGTACTTGATTTTGAAAAAGTTATGAGATCTCATTTTATTTAGAAAAACTGTTAAGAACTATTTTGTTTATTGCTCTGTATGTGCAGACTGGTTTTTGTGATCCTGGATCTGATTCTGAAGTCGTTCTGGATATGGATGGCAAGCCAGACCCTGTGAAAACTCTTGGTGAATCCAGAAGCAGTGTGGCAAGCTGTTCTGGATGCAGGAGTAGAGCTACAGTCTGAATTACTTCAAATCCCAGGATTTCAGATAAGCAAGAGCAAAAACTGCTTCCTCTATACGGATCGTTTCTCTGGAAACTATTGATCACCCAATATCCTGCTCATCTGGAGTCAGGTCTAAAGAGACTACTCATTTTTTTTATTTTTTATTTTGTTGTTATTTTCAAAAGAGCGCTCTTCTCTGTCAATCTTCGGTATAATCTTCAGGTGCACAAAAGATCATTTCCAAAAGATATAGGAAAGTAACTTAAGTCAACACAAAACAAACATCTATATACAGAACACAGTCTGCATGTTACCCTCTCTGTAACATCTCACTGAAAAGAAACCAGGTAGGCCCTGGCAGCCTTCTTTTATACCCCATGGCCCCTCCCACTAGGCATAATAGTCATCTCTTTATTATTTCTTTTACCAAACACTCTTTCCCCCTCAGCTTATTTCCAGCTGCATTCCTACAATACATATATGTATATACAGACATTTATGGCCAATTCCAGGCAGCCTACAGTGTTTCACAATAACAAACAACAAACAAAAGAATAATGCAGTTCATGTGACCTTTCCAGCGCGCGCGAACCCACTATTTAAACCCCGGAACACCATACCATCGGCTTGCATAACCCCCGTATAATCGGCGACCACAGCGAGTCTACTCGACCGGTGTTATTAAAGGTAAGTGGGAAAATATGTTGGCCACCCTCTGCGCCGCTCAAAATATACCTCTCACCCCTTTTTATTTATCTGCCCGGTCGACGGAAAGATGCGCAGCCACGGTAATTGTAGAAACTAATGGTGGCGGTGCGTGTGTGCGCCCGGATCAGCTGTCTGCGCCCCGGGACGGTGTAACTCCGTCACAGCCTCGCATTCTACTTTTAAATACTAGGAATAGGAACAACAAGTAGATCCGCACTTTGAGAATTAAGTGCTCTAATGGGGTGAAGCAGTACTATAACTTTGTTCAGGTACGACTGGGCCTGATCATTCACTTTGTATGTGATAGGAAGAATTTTAAATTTGGTTCTGGATTTAACAGGGAGCCAATGAAGGGAAGCCAAAACAGGAGAAATATGCTCTCTCTTTCTAGTCCCTGTCAGGACTCTTGCTGCAGCATTTTGGATTAACTGAAGGCTTTTAAGGGAGTTTTTAGGACTTCCTGATAATAATGAATTACAGTCGTCCAGCCTGGAAGTAATAAATGCATGAACTAGTTTTTCAGCATCACTCTGAGACAGGATATTTCTAACTTTAGAGATGTTGCACAAATGAAAGAAAGCAGTCTTACATATTTGTTTGCGTTGAAGGACATGTCCTGGTCAAAAATGACTCCAAGGTTCCTCACAGTGTTACTGGAGGCCAAGATAATGCCATCCAGAGTAAGAATCTGGTTAGATACCATATTTCTAAGATTTTCAGGGCCGAGCACAATAACCTCAGTTTGATCTGAAGCAGAAAGTTAGCGGCCATCAAGGTCTTTATGTCTGTAAGACATTCCTGCAGTTTAACTCATTGGTGTGTGTTATCTGGCTTCATGGACAGATAGAGCTGGGTGTCATCTGCATAGCAGTGTAAATGTATGCTATGTCTTCTAATGATACTGCCTAAGGGAAGCATGTATAATGTAAACAGAATTGGTCCTAGCACTGAACCCTGTGGAACTCCATAATTAACCTCAGTGTGTGAAGAGGACTCTCCATTTACATGCACAAACTGGAGTCTATTTGATAGATATGATACAAACCACTGCAGCGCAGTACCTGTAATAGGGCTTTGGAGCGTGATGTCACGGGGGTGGGCGTGGAAAGGATTTTGACCCGATCTGCCATTTTGGGCGTCTAAACAAAGCGCAAGTGAAAAAGGAGCGAAGGCACACACAACAGCCATGGTTCGTTCTTGCTGTGTGGTCCGCTGCAATGTTCGATCGCACGACCGGCAAGAGAATAAGCTTGAAAAGGGTTTGTCTTTTCATTCTTTCCCAACCTGGAAGCAACATGAGGCAGCTCGTGTATCGATGTTAGCAAACGAAGGCGTCTAGCCTGGATAGCAGCTGTGAGACGAGCTGATATCCAGTTCTCTTCCATCTCCAAATATCTGTTGGTGCTCCAGACATTTTCATTCCGGTAAGTTCTAAATATGTTCATATCACTCTTTATAGCCTATTAGTTTTATTTTCGATGCGCTCTGAGCTCATAGCAAATTAGAACAAACATCCTACTGAGTGATTTTGCAGAACTACCTTCTATTTATAGAGTTGCTAATTATTTGGCATTATTGCAGCAAACCAGCCTATGAACTGGATGAAACATCATGACTGGGTTCCAGTGCTACACAAGGGACCTGCTTCAAACAAACCACCATGCCAATCAGATTACTTCTTCCATGTGAGGGTGAAGAGGTGACCCTTCTGGATAAGATGGTGAAGGTTTGCTGCGTTTGGTGAACAGTGTGATAATAAAACCAGGGAAAAATGAAACCTGCTCCTGTTAAATATTCTTAAGTCTTGTGCTGTATAAATAGCGGTATTTTTTTCAAAAGATACAGTAAATAAAGTAATGTTAGTAGTGGGTGAAATCATGTAAACACTGTCCTGATTTTGTGTAAACATTTTGTCATTTGTAAACTATAAATGACATCATCATTGTAACGGATGTGATGTTCTATAAAGTGGTTTTAATTAAAAAAAAAGAGGCAAAAATTAGTTTGTTTGTTTATTCAACTTTTGAACAGTGGGACTCAGTCAGTACATATTCAGTAAATGCAAATTATTTACACGGCAGTGCACTACAGGCATAAATCTAATTATCGCCCCGGCTAGCTATCGAGCTGGTGGGTAAGAGACGTCTCTGTCAGAGCACTTTTCCAAATATGTGATGTCTTGATAAATCAAGCAGATATTTGAAATTTACACAGCTACATTTTCGCCTGAAAACATCTAAAAAGTTTATTTTGTGACCCAGAAAGAGTAATAAGAGTAATAGTAAAACTTAGTAGCGGCCGCCATTGTTGGAAAGTGGAATTGACTGGGCCGCGCTATTAATTCTGGGATATGGTGGGCCATGAACGATACACCCGACCCATCTTTCAAATTCGGGGAAAAGTAGGCCGCATTTGTCGGAGTCTACGAATTTGAACAGCCTTTGGCACATCGCTGTGATGTAATCAGTCTACAAATGCGGCCTCAGGATGATGCAGCCCAGGAATTTGGACACCCCCAACATGTCCTGAAGTTCAATAGAGGCCTGGTAACGAACTAATTGTGTGATTCAGGTGTGTTGACCCAGGGTGAGATCTAAAACCTGACAGTATGGAACGCACGATCTGATATCCTCGTGTCGGTGTTGTTCCCACATCATCATAATAAATGTCGTTCCAGGTTCAATATTGCAAGTGACCAATCACTTTGTTGTGACGTCATGCTTTTGCGACTTCGGAAAAAAACATCAAAAAAATATCTACTTAACTTGCGAGAAACCGCCTCTGTCCACCGATCCAGCAATTTGGCAGGACAAGCACAGAGATGAGTCCACTGTCAGAGGCCATAAGAAGATCATTTGTAACCTTCACTAAAGTTGTTTTAAAGCTCTGAAACTCTTCAAATAAACCATTCCTCTGCAGATGATCTGTTAGCTGTTTGACAACTACTCTTTCAAGGATGTTTGATATGAAAGGAAGGTTGGAGATTGGCCTATAATTAGCTAAGACTGCTGGGTCTAGAGATGTTTTTTGAGTAAAGGTTTAACTACAGCCAGCTTGAAGGCCTGTGGTACATAGCTGATTTTTGTATTACTTTCCCTGGAACACCCTCTCACAGTCTGTTTCAAAAACCTAAAAGAGAATTATGGATTTGATCAACTGGTCTCTGAATGCTATTGACACCCTTTAACGAGAAGTCTGGGCTCGGGAGAACCCGAGTGCCCTGGAGGGACTTTCCCTGCCGGATACATGATGGACAGGTGGCAGAGGATCATGTGCCTGGCAGGACTGTCGATCGAGGACGCTGAAGATATCTACCTATTCGGAACCATGATAACAGGGTTCTTGCTGATCGGAGCTGGCTTGGCCCTGGCTTATCGGAGAATTAAGAGAGCGGAACCGGCTGTTCAAACCCCCACAAGGCTGCCCGCTGGGATTGGAACGACAGGTGCGACTTCTCAGAAAGGGCTCACTGAAGGCAGCACGGTTAAGAGCTCGGAGGCGCTTACGACTGCAGTGAATGCTCAGAATAACACCTTTGAGCGTATGTATGTTGGATTACATCAGGAAAGAATCAACTCAGAACAACATCTCTGGGCAGAAGCTTCATCTCGGATCAGTTGGCTGCGGCTGAGGTCTTAGAATCTGCTATGTGAGCAAAAAAGAGCACAGAATCGACAGCTAATAACATCACGGAGAAACTCGCAGCTATTAACGGGAGATTGAGAGACCAGTGTCGGAGTGTTAAAAACAGCTTGAAATTCTCATGAGTTGTTTGCAAAAGAAAAATCACCATCATAATGCGGCTACCCCTTCGGCGCCAGCTGTGGGCTCAAGGCTGGAGCCGAATAAAAACTCCCTGATAACGACTGTGTTGAGTCTATTCCTTCCCATTCCATGCAAGGCCACCTGGGTTGGCTGGAAGACTGTTTACTTAGCCTGACGGGGCGAAGGACACTGTCTCAGCTGAACTATGGACACAGCTCGAGTCGCACAGTATCTAGGGTCATACGCAGTGAAGATGTATGACTGTTACCAGGATAACCAATCTCTGGGAGTAGAGATCAGGTAGTTGCTCTCCCCCATGTTGGCATATGGCACTGATGAAGATAATAGTGGAGTAATTATAGTCTTACACTTAGTTACAGCACTTTCAGAAAGACATCTACTTTAATGAATTGTATTCCACATACTGCTGTTTAATCTAATATTTTCATTTCCTCTTCACCATCACGCAGGGATCCTATTTTCGAAGCTGCTTGGAATAATCTACCGAGAGCTAATATTGACTGCATTACCTTAGGCTACACTGACAACAGGAGCCTGGCTAGCTACGGGTTTTTCAAGGGTGCAAAGCCAGGCCTCCATCGTTATTACTCAAGGAGGCCGAGGAGTAACTAAACATCTGACACACTGAGCAGGAAAGTGCAGCAGGGACAGGTGAAGAGGCCATGCTACTAGAGAGTTGGCTATGAGCTAAGCTAAGGTAGCAAATCCCTAATGACACAGTGAATGAATACTGTCAATATAATTAGCAAGTGAATCAACCAAGAGTGTGCTTTGAGTAAAGCACTTGAAAAATTTCACTATGAAATAAGAAGCCTTTATTTTAACTGGCTACACAGATAAGCTACACAAAAACACCACAGTGCACTGTAACAGGAACAGGAAGTGATACCAGCACCAAGTGAGTGTGAGTGACATCAAGACAAGAAAGCTCCTTACCATACATGGAGGCTTTCACCCTAGGTCCAGAGCCCTGAGACTGTGTGTTAAGCAGAAAGAAAGTGGCTGAGGACTGGTAAGTGTCAGAACCCCTATGATCTTAGATCAAAATCTATGAGTGTGTCAGGGAGATGGCCACAATCAATCATGTGCTTAGTGAAAGCCTCAGGCAACAGAAACCCGGCAAAGAAGAGGAGCCATCATGGTTCCTGTATGGCATGTATCACTGGTAGATAGAAAAGCGGTTGATATTGAAAAATCCAACCAGTTGCTAGACAAAGCTGGACTGTAAAACAGCACAGAGGCGCTAATCATGATAGCACAGGAACAAGCTCTAAGCAGAAGATCTATTGAGGCTGGGGTCTACTGCACCAGGGAAGACCCCAGGTTCAGGCTGTGCAAAGATGCCCCTGAGACAATCCAGCACCTAACAGCAGGTTGACAGATGCTAGCATTGATCTCCATAACCAAGTGGTTAGCATAATATACAGGAACATCTGTGCTGAGTATGATCTGGAGGTCCTGAGGTGAAAATGGGATATGACTCCTGCGTTGGTTGAGGACGACCAAGCTAAGATCCTGTGGGATTTCCAGATATAGACGGACAAACTGGTGATGGTTAACCAATCGGACAAGCAGAGGAAGATTTGATATAGCTATACCAACCGATAGCAACATCAGGAAAAAGGATCACGATAAACTCGAGAAATACCAAGTGGTGCGAGAGGAACTCGAGAAGATGTGGAAGGTGAAGGTAAGAGTGGTCCCCGTGGTAATCAGGGTGCTCAGGGCAGTGACCCCCACACTGGCCGAGTTGCTCCAGCAGATCTCAGGAACAACAGCCTTCTCTGTCCAGAAGAGCAAACACAGTCCTGGGAACAGCAATGATACAGGATACTCGAGCTCCCAGGACTCGGGTAGAGTAGAGTTTGAAGGATAAAAGACCACCATGTGGTATAGCTACAGGCATCCAGTTTCCAGTCTACTTCATCCCAGAGGTATTCTCTTGGATTAAGGTAAGGATTCTGTGCAAGCCAGTCAAGTTTTTCCATACCAAATTCACTCATCCATGTCTTTATGGAGCTTGATTTATGCACTGGTGTGCCTTTGTGTTGGAACAGGAAGGGGTTATCCCCAAACTGTACCCACAAAGTTTAGACAAGGAAATTGCCCAAAATGTCTTGGTACGCTGAAGCACTAAGAGTTCCTTTCACATAGAATTAAGGAGCCGAGCCAAGGCACTGAAAAACAACCTCACACCGTAATCCACCCTCTACCAAACTTACACTTGACACAGGGCAGTCAGACCAGTACAGTTCTCCTGCCAACCACTAAATCCAGACCCATCCATCCGATTGCCAGATGGAGAAGCATGATTCCTCACTCCAGAGAATGCATCTCCAAGGTTCTAGAGTCCAGTGGCAGCATGCTTTATACCAGCGGTCCCCAACCTTTTTTGCGCCATGGACGGTTTAATGTGAGACAATATTTTCATGGACCGGCCTTTAAGGCGTTGCAGATAAATACAACAAAATAAAACAATGTGAACAAGACAGAAACTGGTATTTTGTAAATATAATAATAAACGTGTAATTGTGTAACTTTATTTAGCAGCGTCCTCCTGAAATGCGCCAACAACACTGAGAGTAACATCCTCCTCTCTGCCCCTTAATGCTCTCTGGTCGCTACGGTAACACGTAAATATTTCTTTCAAAATAAGACACAACTACAACACGGGAAAAGACCCAGGGAAACCGAGTTAACGATAAAAACCCTGAAAACCATAAATTTCACACCCAAGCCTCAACTCTCGCAGCCCGGTACCAAACGACTAATGAACTGGTACCGGTCCGTGGCCCTGGGGTTTTGGGACCGCTGCTTTATACCACTGCACCTGACATTTTACCTGACTAAAATCTAGCTGCTTGGCCATGCAAACCCATTCCATGAAGCTCTTTGGGCATTGTTGTTGAGCTAATTTGAAGACCACATGAAGTTTGGAGGTCTGTAAACAATGACTCTTACTAGTCCTCTGTGCCTCAGCATTCACTGACCCCAGTCTGTGACATGGCTTAGCATTTGTGGCTGAGTTGCTGTCATTCCTGATCACTTGTGCTTTGTTATAATGGCGCTAACAGAGCTGGAATATTTAGTAGCAAAGAAATTTTACAACTGGACTTGTTGGTCAGATGGTATCTCACACTGGTGTCCACTGGCGTCCTGAGAACGACCCATTCTTTATATATGATAATATACAAATATGTAATATTTATATTCACTTATTTCTACAAGACAGCACATGATTCTTTTTCCTTATCTTTATTCATTCCAAACGAGACAGCAGCAAGTCAGCATGGTAATATTAAACTGTCCTTGTGCTCTCCTCTAATAACAGTATTACATCTTTTCAGTGACAGCAAAAAATGATACAGTGAAAACTGTAATTATAATGTCTAATTGGCATATTTTAATAGAATGAAGTAAATTACTACAGCCTCATGAAATAATTACAAAAAACAAAGCAATTATGGTCTACGGGCACCATTCAGTCTGATAATTGCAGTGGTGCTCTGTCTGACAGCAAACAGAATTAGACTGGGCGGAGCTGGAGCCTTCGCTTCCTTTTCAGTCAACTTCTCACAGTCTGTTTCTTTTATCGAACCAATGACAGAAAAAAGAGATTAGGTTATTTTGAAAACACAGCACTATATTCACCGCTTATATTATGTTGTCTACATAAAAGACAGTCAAATACATAACATTTAATTATTTCATTTTATATTTATTTATCTTTGTTTTCTGGATTTTATGTTGGGATAAGTTCCAACTGACAGGCAAATAAAATGAAGCTGAAACAACTTATTTGGAGATATTGTGTGCACATGAACGAATGGTGCCATTTGAAAATAAAGATGAGCAAAAGATTATGGTGGGCAATCCGTAAACACAACAAGTCTGAGGAAGACCGCAGTTCAACTGAATTTCAGATTTTTGTGTATGGTACCAAATCATAACAACCGTCGCCTCAAGACCCTAGACCTCATTTATTGTACATATAAATAATATGTACATACAACGTGTGTTATTGCTATTTTA
The DNA here is from genome assembly GCF_963576455.1 of Neolamprologus multifasciatus. Taxonomy (NCBI): domain Eukaryota; kingdom Metazoa; phylum Chordata; class Actinopteri; order Cichliformes; family Cichlidae; genus Neolamprologus; species Neolamprologus multifasciatus. Next base: position 36,845,062 of record NC_140450.1, on the reverse strand, counting down.
TTATATTTAGTATTAAGCATTATGTTGTTAAGCACACAAGAGTGTATAAAATGGCACTGGGCACCACAGAGTCATGAAACACGATTCTCAGGGTGGTGCCACAGACAAAAGCCTCTACAGACAAAACAATAGACTCCTCCTCTGACTGTAAAGCAATCCAAATTATATTTTTATTCCTGAATATACTGAGAGAAATGTTTTGGCATGCATCTTAATATCTTTGGTTTAACTTTGAATCACTAAAGAAAATCCATGCAGTGCACACAAGAAGGCCATAGTGACTCGTCATGAGCATGACACGTGCTTCAAACTCATCTGTGTCTTATTGGAGTTATTTGTTCATGCAATACAGGAACAATCCAGGCACCAGCCAGTTTTTCATACCAAATTTAACATGGTTTTAGCCTACATATGTCTGTCTGTCCATCCATGTGCTTTCAGTTCAGCATTACTCTGGAGCTGGATCATTTCCCAGCTGGCATAGAATCGAATAGAATAGAATATAATAGAATAGAATAGCCCTCTTTTATCATTGCACATGTACAATGAAATGTACAGGAATAAAATCTAAATAGTAAAACAGCAGGGATAAATAACAAACAGATGAGATATATGTACCATCAAAAGAATTATATAGAAACTGGCAGAATATATATGAAACAAGAGAAAGGCACAGATTGGAGAATAAAGTGCTTGGAAGTAAGTATTTGGTCTGAGTATAGAGTCTGTATATAAGAGTGGGCTGAGTAATGAGGGTTACTTAGACCATGGGCCACATTAGTGATTTAAGTGGGCAGGAGTTGGGTGTGGGGGGATGGTGTTTGTTAACAGTCCAAATGGCTCAGGTGAAGAGGCTGAGTCTGGAGGTGGGGGACCTGATTGAGCGGGTCAAACAGCTGGTTGGCGGGGTGCAAAGGGTCATTTGTGATGGTCCTGGTTTTTCTGAGATAGCAGGATCTGCCGTTGTCCTCCAGGGGTGGCCGAGGGCAGCCAATGAGTTTTTTGGGCAGTGTTTTATTGACCCCCTGTGTGGCCTTCCTGTTCTCAGTAGTGGCCCCTGTGTAGCAGCAGCTTCCAGCCCAGGTTGTTCTTCCTGAGGACACGGGGGAAGTGCAGCCATTGCTGGGCCTTCTTTACCAGGATGGTGGTGTTGTGGGTCCAGGTGAGATCAGTGGAGATGTTGGTGCCCAGAAACCTGGAGGTGGAGATAGATTCCACATGCTATCCATTTATTATGAGAGGGCAGTGAACCTGTCTGTGCCTCCTGAAGTCTATTATGGGTTCTTTTGTTTTAAGGACGTTCAGCTTCAGGTTATCTTCTGCGCAGCAGCGGGACAAGTTCTCTACCTGCGCCCTGAACCCTGTCTCATCTCCATCAGAGGTAAGCCCAACTAAGGCGAGGGGCTGAGAAGGCAGCAATGTGGGGATCTGGTTCTGAGTGATAGGGTCGAGTCGAACTGATTGAGGCTGGTTGGTTAGAAAATCTTTGATCCAGGAGCAGGTGGCAGGAGGGATCTTAAGGTGGTCCGGTTTGGTGGTGAGGATGTCTGGGATTATGGTGTTGAGCTCTGAGCAAATAGCATGGCGCTCTTCCTGTTCTTTAGATGGCTCAGCGCTCGGAGACGAGTGATGGTGATCGCATCCTCTGTGGACCGATTTGCTCTGTAAGCAAACTGGTGGAGGTCGAAGGAGGGAGGCAGATGGTGTCTCATGTGCTCAGACACTATCCACTAACAACCTTATGACTACAGATGTGAGGGTTGTTGTCATTGAGGCTGTGTGTTCCAGTCTTTTGGGGGATGGGAATGATGGTAGTGCCTTCAGACAGGTGGGAACGGTGCCGTACTCAGGGAGATGTTGAGTAGATGGTGGATCACAGGGATCAGGCAACCAAGAGCTTTGAACTAAGAACCATCCTACTGTGAGGCTGGTAGCTCTTCATGGTTTGTACTGCTTTGTTACCTTAGGGCCTGGATGCCATGCACTCACTACAGGAACAAATTCTAAACAAATGTGTTCATTTTGAATTAATTAATTAATTCAATTAATGTAAAAATACATTCTGTGCTCTTTGCATGTGTTACAGGATGCAGTCTAAACAACAGGTAGCAGTCTGGATGTTTTTATGGAGTGTTTGCATGTTAAGTAGATGATAATTAGTAATTTTTCTGTGAAGAAGATGCTTATATCCGTCAACAACAAGTCTCTGTCCCTATTAGTACACATTTTATAGTTTATACCATTTATACTAGCTAGTGGACAAATATTAGTTAATAATAGTAGCATGGTTTTTTACACCCAAATGTCAATGAGCACATTACACTTACCAAATAAATCTTTCTGCTCTTGTTTTCATATGTGCAGCTGGAATGAATGAATTAGATGACTCACTTTCAGCACTTTGGACGAGGTGAAATTTCAATTTATCTTTGACTTTCAGTATATCAGTGATTAAAAACTTATACCATAGCAGCATACACATTGCTTTAAAATGTTTGGGTTTTTGTGTAAAACATATTGTATTGATATCTTAAGTATTGTGTATTCTAAGGTAGTTCTGGAAGAGCAGTTACTGTTTAAAGTGCCCACCCACCATCAGGGTGAATGTGTTCCTCACATTTAATCAACTTTAAAGGAACATACATTCATGGGAAATTTGCTCTATGGCCTGAGGCATTCAGAGAAATTTGGAAACTGTCAGAACTCCTCATAAGGATACGGTAAGCTGCTCAAATATCCAGAAAAACCCAACATAAACTGACCACCTTAGGTAGGCTGGGTATCGTCACTGATTTCTAGAATCAATTCAATTCCGATTCACAAGGTCCTGAATCGATTTGATCTACGTTTCCATTTGATTCGATTTGATTTGAATCTGGGAAATTTTGCCTCAGACAGTCAAAAATAGTATAATTCTGATCACTTATGAGTACATATCTATATTTTTATATCTATACAAAGAAAGCTGACACTGTGAGACTTTATCAAAGTTGTGAGCATCACAGCAGACGCCTTTGTGTCGAAGTAACTGAGGATAAAACAGAAAAACATGAAGGCGGTTTTCCTGGTCTGGGTTTTTATAGCAGATGACCTTAATAACATTGTGCAGTCAAAAAAGAAGTGAAGCAGAGCAAAGTTACAGAGGTTTGATTAAGATAAGATAAGATAAGACTTTATTTTATCTTAATCTTTATTGATCCCACAACGGGGAAATTTTTGCGTCACCTCAGCTCAGGTACAGATATCAGAAGGAAATACAAAAATACAAATAAGTACAATCAATGTAAAAAAGTAAGATAATACACTATATACAATGGTAGCATACACAGTATGTGATTATGGATATGGTTGGAAATATGCAAGACATAAACTATATAGCTTGATATAGCTATTAGAGACACAGCTGAGCATTTTGCAATTTTCCATAATTTTAAAAAGTTTAAATTTGCTCAGTGTTGAACAGCAGAAATGAGGCTTTCTTGTCGGAAGTAAGTAAAAAAAAAAATCAGCAGGGCGGGTTTTGATTATCGATTTAGAGAGAGAGAGAGAGAGAGAGAGAGAGAGCTGTGCATGAAGTGTGATTTTATCGTGATGGAAACAAAACAGCAAAAGTCAGAGTGAATTCATGACGATGTTTATGTGAAGCGTAGTTTGGATCGTCTTTAGCTGCTGGTTCAATGTTGTTTGGAGAGACATAAAACCTGCAGCTTCAGAATCATCAAAAACAGACGTAAACACAAAGCTCGGACCGCCAATGCTTCAAAATCAGCGAGCTGTCGGTTTTCAGACGGCGTGTCCGTGTACGTGCCGTCGGGTGAGAAAGGCGACAGCTCACTGATTCGGATGTGTTGGGTTTTGTGTTCACGTCTTTGTGCAGAATCCGTGTCCCTGCTCTCATTTACTGTTCTGTGAGGTTTAACCTGAGATTCTGGCGTTTCAGGCAAAATACATTTATATTAAAAAATCGATTCAGGATTTTAATGAATCGATATCACGTTATCCAAGAATCGATTTTAATTGATAAATCGATAATCAAAACCCAGCCCTACTTAAGTAGTTCTGCCCTTTCATTGTGATGGCTCCTGGACTGTAGAGGTATCCCAGACATAAGAATGTATAAGTACTGTTATAAAATGTTCTTATATAGACAGAACATTATGTAAGTCCTTCTGTTGTAGAATTTTTTGTTGTTGTTTTTCCTAGAGTAACACAAGATGTCCATCCTGGGGATCTCTTGAGGTTTTCACAGGTCTGCAGAGAGTTCTTTAATGCATGTGACCAAGAAGTGACCTTTATGTAGGTCACATGTTTTCTTGCCATCTCTGTCTGCTTTTTCCATCTAGAGGGACCTTCAGTTAGAAAGTCTTTGCTTGTCTGCTTCCTTCAACTCCTGCAGTGCTCTTTCAGCCTAAGGTGACAACAACTCTGCCTAATTGTTTGGAAGGGAGCTGTGAAGCAGACTGCCCCACCATGTTAGGGTCATGGCAAAAACGAATGGTCAGAGCCCAAACAAAATGTACTACTGTGTTCAGCAGCCACTGTTTCAAAATCGATCCTAGCACAGAAAATGTCCAAGTTTTCCAAATACCATGCTCACATGATAGATAGATAGATAGATAGATAGATAGATAGATAGATAGATAGATAGATAGATAGACAGACACATAAGGGAACACAGCAACTATATGCTTTAGCAAAAAGGAAAGTTTGAAGCCTAATCTTAAAAGTAGAGATAGTGTCTGTCTCCTGAATCCAAACTGGAAGCTGGTTCCACAGAAGAGGGGCCTGAAAACTGAAGGCTCTGCCTCCCATTCTACTTTTAAATACTCTAGGAACAACAAGTAGGCCTGCAGAGCGAGAGCGAAGTACTCTAATAGGGTGATATGGTACTACAAGGTCATTAAGATAAGATGGGGCCTGATTATTTAAGACCTTGTATGTGAGGAGCAGGATTTTGAATTCTGGATTTAACAGGAAGCCAAAACAGGAGAAATCTGCTCTCTCTTTCTAGTCCCTGTCAGGACTCTTGCTGCAGCATTTTGGATTAGCTGAAGGCTTTTCAGGGAGTTTTTAGGACTTCCTGATAATAATGAATTACAGTCGTCCAGCCTGGAAGTAATAAATGCATGAACTAGTTTTTCAGCGTCACTCTGAGACAGGATATTTCTAACTTTAGAGATGTTGCACAAATGGAAGAACGCAGTCTTACATATTTGTTTAATATGTGCGTTGACGGACATGTCCTTCAACGGTAAGTATTATTTATAAAAATTATTTCCTGCCCATTTACATAATTATATTGTTTTACTTATTTATAATTATTTACATGTTATGTGGTTTATAACATAATTCAGAATAATTGTATAGAATATATCTCTTTGGAAAATAGAGTATAATGAACATGATTCATTATTAATTAACTGGATTACATATGTTTAAAATAAACAATCATTTTTCAGATTTAAACTGATGGTGCAGAAGAGCTGTGTGGTCTAAGTGTAGGTGGTGTTTTTGCTAAGAAAGCTGCACGTGTGGTGGCTTTTTACATGGGAGGTCATTTATGTCCAGGAAAGTTTTAAAGAATATGGTCTCCTTCAGACTGAACCGTTATCATTTGACCTGATGATGGCATTTCAGTCATTCAGTCAGTGATAACATCATCAAAGTCTTGCAGGCAGCTAACTATGAAACCATGAAATCTGCATGAAAGAACCAGCAGCTCAGGTTTGGGTAAAACTGTTTTTAAATGGTTTTGTTCTTTTTATCTTTTTGTGTCTGATACTGAGAGATGTTTGTGTGTTTCTGGGATTTTATTCATATGTCCATTAAATGAATAATTTGAGTGTGGTCGTTTTCAGACCCCAATCTTTTTTCATGTAACCTTAAGAAAAAACATTAAGGTTTAATGTTTAATGCCTGCCAAAATAATTTTTCTGGAGAAAATGCAAAGTGCATGGCTGTAAATCGAACAATAAATTCTTACCGTGACAACAAATTATTATTTTCTAATGATAATTGGGATTACAATTGCTTCATATTGTTATTACAAACAGGCCTTCAAAAGGTTAGAAAAACTGCCCAATGTTCTCCCACAGGTCCAAAGACAAATGACTCATGTAAACAGGCAGGATTTAGTAGCAGGTTATGGTCCGGATCTAACTGACTGTTGTAAAACACAGTCTGCTTAGTGAGCGACAAGTGCTGCAGGCAGCAGCAGGATCTTATAACTTACTGACTGCTGGTACTTAATATATAATGCAATATACTACACTGTGCCATTTGTCATTTGAAGCAAGACACAGATTATGGCTCAGGGCAGTGCATCTGTCCTAGAGGCTGCTGGGAAATGGACTAAAAGCTCCTCCAGCTGAGCTGAGCCAATCACATGCTGAACCCTTGATCACCCTCACTCCTCCTCTAGAGCACTTTAGCTTCACACACACATAAACACGCTGTCTCTCAAATTTTCTCCTACTTTTAGTTGGCTTTCCATTTTCTCCTTTCTCTCTGTGTTGTAGACATGAGCACATATGCCAGCAATGCACGCACACACACATGCACACACACACACGCACACACACAGACACACACACACACACACACACACACACAGAGCAAACGTTTCCCTGCTGATTTATTCCACTACACAGGAATTAGCCATTTCCTTTTGCAGCACACTAACCAGTATAGAAAGCCAGCTTCAGGCATCAACCCAGAGTTAACTACTGGTCTCTGTAGCATCTCCTCTCTACAGGCAGTCTAAACCCGGTGGGAGTCTAAATGAACCATATTGGGATCCTACTGGGGGCAGTCTAGTTTCTTTGACAAATAATCCCTGGCATTTATCAATCGCGTCGTGGTCAGCAGAGAGCTCTAAAGCCAGCTTCCCACCAAGAAGGAGCATTTAGAAATTCTAACAACACAATTCAATTTGTGCTGGGCATCACTGCCACTCCTTTTTGTAACAATGTATGCACACGCGCCACAAATTAAAATGAGGGGGAGGTTAGGGAATTGTCAGCCTTCAAATGGCTGACATAAGTTACAAGCAAAATTTTAATTAGCCAGGGGGAGTGGAGTGATAATTCAGAGGGGCCCTGTTCTGTCAGGGGCTTGTCTACATTGTGTTCCTTCTTTCAGCAGGCATCTGGAGACTCCAGCAGGGCCCCAGCAAACGTCTACTTAGGATATAACTACTTGTCACACACAATGAAATGTAGGGACCCTCTCCACATTAACACCCTTCACTAAAGCAATAGTCATACTGAGGATGCTTGAGTAGGGATACTAAATTCATTGAATGTTGCCTCCCACAGTTATACATATTTTAAATTGTTGCTCATTACTTTTGTATAGATTTGTATCTTTAATTATTTTATAGTAACAAAGTATTTTACATGTTTGCTTTGGTTGGAAAAAAACTGGATGTTGACCCGTAAATATATTAATATTAATATATATTAAACTGTTAATATATTAATAACAGATCGATGGTGAAACCGGTCTGGACTGGTTCTATGCAGCACTTTTCCACACAACTTGTTTCAATCAAACAGTTACTTTTTTTCTCTGCTTTTTCTACATAAGTGCTTTCTATCTAACATTCACACTCTGATGGGCGTATTAAAGAACAGCTTGTGGTTAATATCATGCCCAAGAGTATTTGCACTGAGCAGACAGGGATCGAGCTACCAACCTTCTGATTTATAGGTGACAGGCTGCACCACCTGACCTACAGCCACCCACCGATCACGGGTTCTGAAGGTGTCCCATTGTGTCAGATACCAAAAGTTCAACTCAATTCAGTTTTATTTATGTATCTCCAAATCACAACAACAGTCGCCTCAAGGTGCTTTATATTGTAAGGTAGACCCTAGAATAACACATACAGAGAAAAACCCAACAATCATATGACCCCTATGAGCAAGCACTTTGGCGACAGTGGGAAGGAAGAACTCCCTTATTAGCAACAGATCCTTCTACTCCTAGAATGTGGTTCTTCCATGGATCCAATTCTTTCTACAGAACCTACGGTTGTTTGGTCCCAATCAAATCTAGAACTTTGATGTTTCTCAGCCTGATATTTAACAGTGTCTGCAGAGTGGCATGGTAACAGAGTGTATCAGACTTCTTTCTTCCATTGTTCCTCAGACTGTTCTCGTGTTGAAATGCACAGCGTTACATTGTTACATTGTTACATTTTTGCATTCTCACCCACCTGCAGCAGTATCACATGCAGTATCGACCGTCTTCTGTGTCATCTACTTTCTATAACAACCAACATCACCAGCAGCTGTAGTAGCACATTTGAATGATGCTAGCTTGACTTCACTTCCCAAGTGCATCGGTGAACGCTGGGCACACATGACCGTCTTGCTGGTTCCTTCCTCCTACCACTTTTATGGCGTTATTTTTGTGCCACTATGCTGAGCGCACGTATAAAAAAATTGAATGGAGCTTGAGTAATGAGGAGCTGGGTTGCACAAAGGCGTCTGTGAAGGATAACGTAGCATGAAGGCCGATTGGCCTGGAGAAGGCTGGGAGAAGGTGATTGGACTAGACCAGTGATGACTCAAACAGCATGGGAAAGTGGAACAGCTTAGATTTAGCCAGCAGCACCTGGAAGCCGACAGATGGGAGGCCATCTTCCTTTTTGATTCTTTACTGATCTTGTTTCTTGAACACATAAGCTTCATGTATTAGCTTATTTACATAACGTGCTTTACATTTCTGTGTATTCTGTCCTCTGCTCTGTGATGCAGCTCATCTACAACAAAGCCCGTCTCTGTCATGAAGTATGTAAGGAAAAAAATGGTAAATAGCACTTTACACAATCATTCACACTGGTGATGGCAGCTACAGCCACCATGTGGCGCACTGACAGAGGTGAGGCTGCCGGACACTGGCGCCACCGGGCCCTCTGACCACCACCAGTAGACAACGGGTGAAGTGTCTTGCAGAAGGACACAACAACCGAGACTGTCCGAGCCGGGGCTCGAACCGGCAACCTTCCGATTACAAGACGAATGCCCAACTCTTGAGCCACGATCGCCCTACAGGAAGCCTGTGGTACCGAAGCAGAAAGCATCAGGATCGTTAATATTTCAGAGTCCACCCTGCCTTCCTGACTGTTATCCAATCTCAGCTCCCCACATGGCACTTGACGTTGGCATTATTAATTTACTGATAAAATGGATGAGTAAGCATGTGTGATGGCTGGACAGGAGGGGGGTTGCTGCTGGGACAGGATTGAGCTTTTTGCACAGAGGCTAGAGGGGTAATTGAGATCAATCCTCCACCCTCCACATTTTCAAAATGTTAAAAATATAAACTAATATAACTGTGTTCATCCTAAAAAGGATGACCACAGTAAACAGCAAAAGCATTTGATCGTTTGAAAAGTAGCTGATAAGCTACACCTTATCAGTTTCTGTCAGTTTATCATCAGCCCCAGGTGGGCAGAGACACCTAAGTTTATGGATGCCTTAACTGAAGGACGAGCAGACGTAGGAACTCAAAACTGATACTTATTGAAGTGTATCTACTAAAAATCTGAGACAGGTCTGAATCTCAGTGACCTCGACCTAAAGCTCAAAGGTTGAGTTCTCTGAAAACCTCGTGCAGTAACTCAGGAGGTCACCTACGATTTTCATATTGATACCAGAGGTGCAGCTACTGAAAATCTTGGACAAGTTCAAATCTCAAGTTCAAAAGCTGTGGTTTGAATCATATCTATCTCATATTTAGACTCCAGTTTGTTCACGTAAATAGAAAGTCTTAGTCGTACTTTCAAGTTAGTTATGGAGCCAGATAACACACACCAATTAGTTAAACTGCAGGAATGTCTTAAAGATATAAAGACTTGGATGGCCGCTAACTTTCTGCTTCTTAATTCAGATCAAACTGAGGTCATTGTACTCGGCGCTGAAAATCTTAGAAATATGGTATCTAACCAGATTCTTACTCTGGATGGCATTACCTTGGCCTCCAGTAACACTGTGAGGAACCTTGGAGTCATTTATACATATGACATCTTTAATATAAGATGAGGCCTGATTATTCCAGCATGTGTGGAGAAGGATTTTAAATTTGATTCTGGAATCAGCAGCCAATGAAGAGACACCAGTATGAATGAAACAGGCTCTTTATTTCTAGTCCCAGAAAGATAGTTCAGTGAGTTTATTTACAGTGATTATTTACATCATTTCAGTCTTTTTGAAAGGATACATCCACAGTCTCTCACATACACTACTCCAGGAAGGGCTCATCAGGTAGTGACAGAGAGATTCTCCACTCCAGCTCTCTCACAGAAGCCTCCGAGAAATAAACAGGTCAGGTTCCTGGGCAGACAGGTGACAGGTAGGCAAACATTAAAACAGGTGAACAGGCTTATGGCACAGAGGTAACTACCATGACTGAGTCAATGCTCGGGCGACAAGTGAAGGAAAGTCCACAGGAGCTGATTAACAGCTGGGTGATTATCCCACATGTGTGGCAGGAGGGTGGAGATCCAGCACACACACACACACACACACACACACACACACACACACTGGAGGACCATGACACATATAATTAAGGCTGGATCAGGTGACCTGGATCCTCCCTTTGCCAAAGTAGGGTGAAAAAGCTCTCTTTAAATCTGTAGCTTCAGAGCATAAAATACTAGCACAGGTACAGTGAGCGGGATGACTGACAGGGAAAAGCAAAAACTGGAGAAAGAAGACAAAGTTAACTTACAGTAGTGGCGTATAAATGCTGGGTAAGAGAAGGTACTCAGTGCATCAAGTCTCTGAGCAGCTTGAGCCTATGGATACCTAACTAACGGATGATTCGGAGTCAGCTGATCCATAAACTTGAAAAGGAAAGCTTTAGCCCAGTCTTAAAAGTAGAGAGCACATCCCAGCTGGGAGCTAGGTCCCTGTGCAAAAGTCTTGTCTGACCCTAAGTGTGGATTTGTAGAGGATTGCAAGGAAGGCCCCTGAGGGGACTGTTGCAACAGTTTTGACCTTTCTGAACTTTTGTTAATCTTTCACTGTAAAAGTCAAACCAGACAAACCAGTCAGACTGGTGGAAAAATGTCCAGACAGCCCACCTGAGAATGAGACTATTCTGTCCCCTTGGCTAACTAACCTGGGACAGAGTCTCTGATGCTCTGACCGAAGCAGAGGGAGCCAGACCCCAGTGTAGGATCCCCTGGTCTGGTCAAAGGTTCTTCACTGGATCCACAGCGCGAGTTTCTGACATCCCAGTGTCAACTGTGCCACAGCCTTCCTCCAGAGTCTGTTCTGGTGGCCATCCTTGGCCAAGGATGTCTGTGAGTATCCTCTTTCCTGTCCTGCACAACACAGTTCTCCATTTTTAAGGAAATAACATGATTTATTTTGGTCGTGGTCCAGAGTCTAGTGACTGTTTTTGTTTAGGATTATTATTCATTGTTTCTGGTTCTCTCTGTTTTCCTTTGCTTTTGTTTTTGTACTGTTTCCTTGGCCAAACTAAAGGCTCGTTTTCTCTTTAAACGTTCTCCTGTAACCACGTCTGCATTTGGGTCCTCATTCTCATCCACTCCACGCCGTCTGTTTTGCCAGAGGTGACAGCATGATCCGACCATACAATGGACCCAGCAGACTTCAAGCTGCACGAGCAGCGGGACACAGCGTTCACCCAGCTGAAGGAAGAGCTCCGCTGGAAGACATGGCGTGCCGCTGCCACCACCGCTTTCCTCCCGTTCTGACCCGCTCAGCTGGCGCCGGCACCACTGTTGATCTCCGGACCTGCTCTGTTGCCGCAGTCACCGCCTTCGATGAGGCCGGCATCCAGAACTGTGTCGGCTCTGCCTTCTACTATTGTCATAAAAGATCAGGACACCTGCAGCCCACTGCCATCTCAGCACCACCAGAGATCAGCAGTTAGTATATCTCCAATAAGGAAGGATCAGCAACCACATTTGCTATCCAAACCCTTTAAAAGAGTACTAGTGTGTTGTCTTTGTGAGTGGGAAGGTCACAGTAAACCCATGTATTTAGTGTGTATTCTGTGACCTAACAAAATTCTGAGTTACAACCTGAAAATGGATCATCAATAAAAATGACAACTTGACAACAAAGCAGTTCTACATATTTGTTTAATATACACATTTAACAACTTTCCCTGGTCAAGAACGACTCCATGATTCCTCATAGTGGAACTGGAGGCCAAGGTGATGCTGGTCCACTGTCAGAGGCCATAAGAAGATCATTTGTAAGCTTCACTAAAGCTGTTTCTGTGCTGTGATGAACTCTGAAACCTGACTGAAACTCTTCAAATAAACCATTCCTCTGCAGATGGCAAAAAAGGAGGCAAAAATTAGTTTGTTTGTTTATTCAACTTTTGAACAGTGGGACTCAGTCAGTACATATTCAGTAAATGCAAATTATTTACACAGCAGTGCACTACAGGCATAAATCTAATTATCGCCCCGGCTACCTATCGAGCTGGTGGGTAAGAGACGTCTCTGTCAGAGCACTTTTCCAAATATGTGATGTCTTGATAAATCAAGCAGATATTTGAAATTTACACAGCTACAATTTCGCCTGAAAACATCTAAAAAGTTTGTTTTGTGACCCAGAAAGAGTAATAAGAGTAATAGTAAAACTTAGTAGCGGCCGCCATTGTTGGAAAGTGGAATTGGCTGGGCCGCGCTATTAATTCTGGGATATGGTGGGCCATGAACGATACACCCGACCCATCTTTCAAATTCGGGGAAAAGTAGGCCGCATTTGTCTACGAATTTGGACAGCCTTTGGCACATCGCTGTGATGTAATCAGTCTACAAATGCGGCCTCAGGATGATGCAGCCCAGGAATTTGGACACCCCCAACATGTCCTGAAGTTCAATAGAGGCCTGGTAACGAACTAATTGTGTGATTCAGGTGTGTTGACCCAGGGTGAGATCTAAAACCTGACAGTATGGAACGCACAATCTGATATCCTCGTGTCGGTGTTGTTCCCACATCATCATAATAAATGTCGTTCCAGGTTCAACATTGCAAGTGACCAATCACATTGTTGTGACGTCATGCTTTTGCGACTTCGGAAAAAAACGCCTTAAAAAAATCTACTTAACTTGCGAGAAATCGCCTCTGTCCGCCGATCCAGCAATTTGGCAGGACAAGCACAGAGATGAGTCCACTGTCAGAGGCCATAAGAAGATCATTTGTAACCTTCACTAAAGTTGTTTCTGTGCTGTGATGAACTCTGAAACCTGACTGAAACTCTTCAAATAAACCATTCCTCTGCAGATGATCTGTTAGCTGTTTGACAACTACTCTTTCAAGGATGTTTGATATAAAGGAAGGTTGGAGATTGGCCTATAATTAGCTAAGACTGCTGGGTCTAGAGATGCTTTTTGAGTAAAGGTTTAACTACAGCCAGCTTGAAGGCCTGTGGTACATAGCTGATTATTAGAGATAGTTGATCATATTTAAGATCGAAGAATTAATTAATGGCAGGACTTATGAGTCATTTAGTCTCTAATGGTTAATATTTTATTTGTGAAGAAGTTCATGAAGTCATTACTAGTTAACGTTAAAGGGATGGTTGGCTCAACAGAGCTCTGACTGTCAGCCTGGCTACAGAGCTGAAGAGAAACCTGGGTTGTTCTTATTTCCTTCAGTGAATCATTACAGTATCATGTTTTTAACAAAGACTTGGTTTGTGGAATTCGAGTGGATTTTATCTCAAGTCGCGCCCAAGCATTGCTGCAGCCTATGCTGAATCCTCAGTGGCTAACAGTGCTGCTAACCCTGACGACAGCAGGACAGTGTTTCCCACAGCACCACAAAACTTCCCAGAAACTCTTTTTCTTTGCAAAATAAAAAGGTGAAGAGAAAAGCATCATTGCAGTCTCACGGCTATGCTGCCGTTGCTGTTACACAGGGCTTATTAGAGCTAATGAAAGTGGTGTGTGCTGATATCATGGCTACACACATTGTCATGTGTACAGTAGTAGCTGCTGGCAGCAGGTAATCTTTGGAGTGACCTGTGTTACACGACCATGGCAAGCTGCCTTAAAAAGCTTTGCTACTTTGTATAAACATAAATGATCTATTCAAATGTATAACTGCCTTTGCTCACCTTAATTCCAATAAAAATCACATACTTCGGTCCAGGTTTTAAAGCTACATCAATGAAAGTTCAACAAAGTAAAATCAGCTGCATTTCCATAAATTTCCCTAATGGATTAATCCCTCTCAGACAAAGGACTAAATTTGCAGGATATTGTTGTGTTTCTACCTTTCATCCCAAGCTCTCTGATTTTCATATAAAAGTCTTTTTTGGAGGCACTCAGTGACTTGGCAGACAATACAATGCTGGTCAAGAGCAACACTGCCTATAGATGTTCATTTACGGCTCAATTCTGGAACAGCTCTTGGAAAACAATAAAATATTCATTAGCAGAATACAGGAGCCCGGCTCAAGGAAAGGTTGCTGAATTATTCCATATGAAAGGTGCTCAGCAGTAATCTATTTATTTACTCCAAATCCTTCGTGTAATTGTTTCCTATAAATATTTATAATAAGACTCAAAGACAGTATTTGACCACTGTATTCTTCATGACAACTTGAAGTTCTCCACGTTTCTTGACGTTCATTTCAGAGATGATGCTGTTGCATCCCCTTCAAAGGCTGACTGTATTAACAGTACTTCAAAATTCATTCAAAATTCCATCAACTGCAGCCCGAATCCATGAAAGAGCCTCGACCGTGTTTTACAGATACGACACTGCTGTAGATCCTGTTTGACCTCAAAATGACAACGTGAAAGAAAAATGTGAGAGCAGTTGGATTTTCAGTTCATTCGAATTTACTTCTGTTCAAAAATATTCAACCAGCTCCATGTTTGCATAAATACAGTTAGAATTTAACCTAAATGTCAGTAAGGGCACAGTGGACGTAGCATCTCAGAGTCTTTGTTCACCCTCACAGTCACTCGATCACACACTCAGTGGGCCAATTTGGGGCTCATTGTCTTACCCACTTCAGCGTGCAGGCTAGAAGCTCAGAACTAAATTAAACCTTCTGCTTGGCAGACGAGCCACGCTTACCCCCTCAAACCGTCGCTCTTTATCTGGAAATGGACGGGTTCTTATGTAGCGCTTTTCTACTCTACATGAGCACTCAAAGACCTTTACACAACATGCCTCACCCATGTTCTTTCTAACATTCACACGTGGATGCATCAGAGAGCATCAATGCCAAGGATATGTGGCATGTAGCCTGGATGAGACGGCAGTCGAACCACCAGCCTTTTCATTAGTAGGTGACCTGCAGAAAGCAAACATTATGCACATAAAACAGAAAGGTTCAGTATCGATAACCAGGCATGTACGATACCTTTTCAGCCGTGCACTTAAATATTGCTGATCTGCACCTCCATGCTGTACATCCAATTTTGTAGAAATGTGATGAAAATAAGACAAAATAAAAGAGGACCCCTTTGTTCAAATGTTAAATATGTATAGATGTTTAGACATAATAGGTTTACTGATCAAAACTGACATTTTTATAGGTTTGTATCGAATGAATCATTACAACCAGGCTTTGATCTTTGTCTTATATTTAGCACATTGAAACTCTGAATGTGGGAAGAAGATAGTCTGCCATGAGCAGAGCTGTGACTATGAAAAGAGGGCGGATCTGATTATGTATTCTCTGGGGACTCTAAACTGGGGGGGCTACTGGTTAACTAGACTGGTGTAGGGTGGGTGAGTGGCAGGGTGGGTCGGTGGGGAAGTCCAGCTGGAAAAGAAACAGATATACGCTGACAAAATAACAGGTTCCCCCTTAAACCCAACCCCTCACCCCCCACCAACCATCGAAAAAAGGAAAGAGAAAAAAACCTCAGCTGGTGCCACCACGAACTCTGAACCCTGACTTGACCTTGTCTATAAAGGCCTCCCTCCTTGTCTCCGTGTAGATCTCTTGCCCTTCCCCCTCCATTTTCCTCTCACTGTTGCTAAGCCTTTTCTCCACAAGTCTCCCTCAAAGTGCCGAGCGGCAATCTGGGCGGCAGGAAGACAGAAGCAAGAGGAGGGGAGGCACAAATGTTACTGTACTTGCTGTGGTGGAAACAATTTGAAAATGAATAATGCTCTTTGAGTCCCTCGAGGCGCTGATGTGTTTCTCACTTTCCCTCTCTCTTTGCCTCTCCCTACTTGTAAGGGAGGTGTGGGGTGAGCCTGAATTAGCATAAAGGAACAAGCACAACAACAGCAGTCTCTGAAAGAGCTAACCAGTGGGTGGATTAAGTATGTCACTGAATGGGGTTCCGCTGTAAATGATGGGGTGGGGTGGGACCTCATCCCCATCTGTCTTTTTAGAGAATACCTTGTGATAATTACCCCCCACCCCCCGCCCCAGACAGCATTGTGGAGCGCCCGGGCCGTCCAGCCAGGTGCCTGCAAGCCCTGCTGTGTCCAGCCATTCACTGGCACTGCACACTGCCGTGCAGAAAATGGACCCAAGGTCACCACCTGATTTTGTGCATTCCCACTCAAGAGTTTTAATTATATACCCACTGCAGGCTGGAGCCCCGTCCTGGCATCACTGTTAACATTACTGAGCAAAGACTTTGACATCGAAATCTTTTTATTTCAACGCATATTTCCAAATTTCTCAGGAAGAAAAAACATAACGAGCTCTGTGAAACAAACACGTCTCCCGGTGCAGACCTGTTGCAGACGGGATTTCTGAGACTGCTCATAAATCCAGGATCTCTTTGATTCTCCCCCCGAGCTCCCTGGAGAGCTGCTCTGTGTTAGTCTGACTGCCTTCATTCAGAAAGGAAAGTGTCTCTTCACCACTCTTGACCCTCTTAAAGGACAAGACCAGTTCAGAGAATGGGTTTGAGAAGCCTCCAGAGGGGCGTTCTTCTGGTTCTGTCTCTTTTTATTTTCTGCTCTCAGCTTCTGCTCATGGACACGACAGGGAATTGATTTTAGCTCATGATCTGACCGGGAACAGTCTTCTATCATTTATCATGAACTCAGCAGCTTAATCAGAGATAATGCTGGTCTTATTCTGCAGCCTCCAATGGCAGGACAATGCTGCTCACCCGGCTCATGATTAACCGTGGTGCTAACAAACAATAGGAGCATTTGCCAAATATAGTAGCTGACAGCCTTAACTGTACATCAAGGATTGACTGTGTGAGGTAATTCTGCTGGTCTTATACAACGGCCTTTTTAAAGGAGATTTGACTGTTCATGTTGAATAATTAATCGTTGTTTTTGTTCAATTTGTGCTGAAACGGCTCAGATATTTATCCCATCCCTGATTGGACAGAAACACCAAAGGCGGGCAACTTTATGTAAACGTACACTTTAATTATTATCTGTTAAATTCTATTGCTGCTGATATTTTATTCTTAATATTTGTACCTGCTTGATATTTGTTCTTATTTGTATTTAAGGTGAACTGGTGTTGTGCTGCAGGAGCCATCATTTCTTTGAGGGGACCTTAAAAAGTTCTATTCTATTCTATTCTATTCTAACCTTGCAGCTTCCTGAGTGGTTCCACCTTGCACATCCAGGTTGGTGAAGAAGCTGTGGCACACAGAGAAGCCGATGTGTGGTGTGAAGCTGTCGGGCTGCAGAGGACAAACTCGCTGTAAACACAACCCGGATCATTATGAGACAGAGTTTGCATGAAGGTCATTATCATGCAAAGGTAGCATTGACAGTCTGTTTACTTGAGGCCAATACTTGCATGAACACTACCAGCACAGCTCTACAAACAGATAGTGATTGCTCTATAGGCAACCTCCTGTGAGAAGCATCAACAGTATTGATTATTTATCAGCACAGACAGCTTCACAGAAGTAAAGGTGTCGTTTATATTTGTGACAACAGCTGAGCACTCAACACCGCTGTTTGTCTGCACAGATTCTCACCCAGATGCAAATCTATACATCGAGGAATCGGCCGAGTGCAACGCTGTCTGTACAGTGCTAACAGGTCACATCTGATTGGTTTAGGATCACGCTGTGCACAGGTGCAATTTACACTGTTCAACAAATGAACAAACACCTGAGATATTTTATATTTTCCTGTATCGTTTGGCTCTCAGACAATATGTACATGGATAAATCTGTGCTTCCAATGTGTGATGGAAGTGCTTCCTTATTTTTATTTTTTTATTTTTTGTTATTGACGGTAATTTATAGGATTCAAATTCACACTTTCCAGGAAACCTTTTCCTTTTTTCTTACCTTTTCCATTAACAGAGTAATGACTGAATCCTGATCCATAAATAAATAAGTTATAACGATGACGACGTCATCATCATCATCAACAACAACAACAACAACAACAACAACAACAACAACAACAACAACAACAATAATAATAATAATAATAATAATAATAATAATAATAATAATAATAATAATAATAGTTTCCATCTGAACATGTTATGCTATAATGAAGAACAAATATTTATTTAAGCCAACATATAAAAGTCATGTTTATGTAACATAATAATAAGAAAAACAAGAAGTTTTTCTGGTTTTCTGTGAAACATGAAGGTGAAAACAGGATCACACTGTGTGATGATTCTGTATTTTACATGTCTAAATGACATTTGGAGATGAGAAATGGTTCAGACAGCAGATGGATTTACAGCCAAAGCTGGTTTTATTCTGCAGCCTCCCACTTTAAAGAAAGTGTTATTCATCCATCAGGCAGCTTTGCCAATGACGCAGCAGAGCCAGAGCAGTGATCAGAAATCGAACTGTGTTCATCAGGTTCATCTACGTGACACGTGAGACATTCAAGAGGTTCAGTAACGTATGAAGACAGAAAGCACCACATGATTAAAAGCAGGATGGCTCCATGCTCTCATGCGCAGTGTTGCCTCTCAGGACAAATCACATTTTCCCACCAGCCCACATTTATCCGCTTTTCTGTGGATTGTAACTTCAGTTTCCTGAGTTCGGTTGACAGGATTCAGGCCCAGTGTCCTGCTGCTGTGGTCTCGTGTCTCTGGCTCAGGTTGTTGTGCTTTCAGTGATGCTCTACAATGTGGATTTAAACATGGAGGTTAAGATCTGCGTAATAAAGAATGACCTGATGAAACGGTCTTATGATGCATCCTCTCAGTGACCACCTGAACCTCACACTGTTCTACACTTTAAGCTCGAGTGCTCGAGTCAATATTCCCTCCCAGCACCTCAGACAACGATGGCCAAAAGTCATCAGTCACAGTTGCTCATTATTAGCTTATTGATCTAAGAGTGCAGTAATAGATGAAGTTGACCCAAAATTAACTCAATGTGAGTGACCACAGCAGCTTCTCTGTATTTGTAGCTGCATGTAGAGCCAGAACAGTCAGTCTAAGATGCAGGCAGAGTGGACACACACTCGTGGACACCTCAGTGGACGTGACACCGACGTCCTCTTAGCACTCGTTGCCTATTTAAAGGGCTGATGCTCAGCAGACTTAGTGACCTAATGTTAGCATCCTAACATCTGCCTCACAGCCCTCTGTGGACTCCTGCTGGGGATTATTGAATATTGACAACTGGGAGTCCCGAAGGACTCCTGCCGTTCCCCTGGTGAACAGCAGGAGGGGAGGGTCTGGGTGTCGTAAATATGTCAGGGGTCCCAAAGTGTGTGTAAATGGTCCCCCTGAAACCATCATTAGTTCTGTAAACTTGTTCCAGTTTGCACAGGTTGTTTTATCCCCAACCAAACATTTACCTGTGTGTCCAAACACACAATGTTTTTATTTGTGTTTATTCTTTGTATTTCATGTTTAACTGAGTGAGACAGCAGCCTCGCTGTAAACAGGCATGAAGTAATCTACATATCACAGTAAATCAGCTCTGTTAGCATTCACAGTGTTGGTCTCGAGTGTTCGTGATGATTACGCCGTGGAAACAAAATTACTGTATTTCAGGTTACATCAATACGTTTGATGATATTATGGCAACTCTTTGTGCCACAACAATAAAAATATTTGGGCTGAACCATCCCCGCCGTCCTTTTTCCTTCGCTGTCTCATCCTGTCGTCCTGAACATAAAAAGACGCGCCGAGTATTAAGACTGAAGCATGTCTGCGCTAACAGCTGTGGCTCCTCTAGCTGAGTGCTGTTTACCACAGTCAGTGAAATTATGCATGCACTACACTTAAAAAATGTACCAATTATAGCTGGATGGTAATGTGGAAAAGGTTGTGTTTGCCACATAGGCTCGATGTAATTAATGTTACTTACAATAACAGAGGGATACATCAATGCCAAGGAAAATGGTGATAATAAGCAGAATTTATTATTTAAAAAAATCACACGAGGCTAATTTATGCTGGGTTACATTTGTCCATTAAAAGTTGGGTGAAAATGGATTGGCCCACACAGAGCAGAGGAAGGCAGCGGGGATTAATGTGCAGGCAGCAGTGTGACATCAGATATCTGTGCTGCTGTGGACTGAAGTCACATCACGGTCTTTGTTTCTGAGGAGCTGTGACCTGTTTAACCTGTTCGTCTCTACATTTGTCTGCTTTGACTAAACCAGACAAATGGTTCGCTTTGTTTTCATGCCGTGGTCTTTATATGAGCCACGGGCATTTCATCTGAACTCATTTATTTTAAAAAAGGTCTTCATATTTATTTCCTGTATCTAAAATCCGCCCTGTTTTATTCACTAAAAGTGGTTCTGATTCAGGCCACTCCAACGCGCACAAAAATGTTGTCTTCAGATGGACTTGCTGCACAGATAATGATGGTGTGAGCAGTTCATCACAGAAATCATTTCACTGTACACCTGTTTTATTGTGTGTTATAATCATTATACAGTATCAGCCAACCAGTGTTGCTGTTTGGAAATGTTGTTACATTCAACCTGTTTCGTTTTAAATAACGATCCATCGTATGAGAGGTTTGGAAAATGCTTAGAGTGTGATATCAGGTTTTATCAGTTTCAGAAAAATGTCTAAAGACACAACTCTGTTAAAGAAATTATACTAACTGTACGTCGACTCTACTGTTATCATGATATTTTTGTTATTTTCCAGCATAAACAGAGATATTCATGAACACTCGATGTTTTTACGTTTTTTCTTTTCTCTTGTTATTTCAGTTAAATTTGTATGTTTGAAATAAAATTCTGTTAATGTAGCAGCACAGGTGTGACATCACATGATCCACGTAAACTGGGAAATAATTATTTAAGTAATTTCCAATAATAACAATAATAATACATGTGGAAAGATTATTTAGGGAGGAGATTATTACAATTTATTACAATTCTGTGTGTGTGTGTGTGTGTGTGTGTGTGTGTTTTAAAGAAATAATGAAATATAAAAAATACACCACTTCTAAACTAATTTATTACAGAATAAAATAATATTTATTTTAATATTAATCTTTATTATCTCCATAGTTTAAAAACACACACAAAATATTAACCTTAATAAAAACAAAAATATTTTTAAAGATATAAAAGCATAATCTACATAAAATACACAATTACGTGAATGAAATCCCTAAATACACAACCACTCACTGTGTGATCTGTGGGCGCTAAAATGAAAGTGTGACCGGAGCCGTCCAGTCGTTCTCTGAAAGTGAACGTTACATTAAAAATAGAAATGTCAAACATATTTATTCTGATCAAAAAAGAACATTTCTTAGAAAACCTTCGCTGTAAAAAAGAGAATAGAAACCCTGATTTTTACGTGTTTTGTAACAAACAGGGTGAAATCTTGATTACACACTGACCAGCAACCATTTTAACCTTTGATCCCCAACCAGTAATAAAGGCACTTTCACAGGGTCTTGAACCCTGGACAGAAGTCACACTCAGTGGCTTAGAAGGGAAGTAAAAGGACACAAAGAAAGAAACATGTTGTTCGCTGGTTTTTATTGATTTTGGTTGGCTGTTGAAAAGGTCTTTGGTCATGCCCTTACCAAAGGATACTAATTTGCTCGATCAAGTCTGTCGGAGTATCGACTGGGAGGAGGCTGAGCTCGTGCCATTGTGTTTGCTTCAGCAGGGAGCTGGTGTGTGAAACAGGATTACTAGAGGTCAGGCATCTAGAGAAAAGATGTCCATCACTTTCAGCGGGTAATACAAAGAGGCGGGGCCCGGCAGACGTGATTAAGATGTTGAAGCCCAGAAGGAAAGGCGAGCTCGTGCACACTACGACCACATTCAGATCTGCAGCCTGTTAGCCTGCATGGTTATTTTTATTCATGCAGGCTGTACAAGAGAAAGCAGGTGGAGCTGCCTGTTGTTGTGCTGGTGCTGTATACGTAAGCCTGATTAAAACTAAACGGCGGGCTTTGTGAACTAGAAATAAATGTGTTTCATATACTGGTTATTTCTCCTCATCGTCTCCATCTACTTCCTAGTTTTGGTGATCGAGTAGTGACAATGAAAATTTTTCCCAAAACGTATAGTGACCTCTTCCTGATCATCAAATTATTTCAATATTAGACAAAGATGCTAGGTTTCAAATAATGATATTATTCATTAAAGGAAATCTATCCAATCTGGCTCTATGTGAAAAGTAATTGACCCAGTTTGTTAAAGAATATCTAAAGAACTGCAGGCCTCACTCGCCTCAGTTAAACAACACAAACGCTCGTCCCACATTTGCCAAAAACATCTAAATAATCCCCAAAACCTAAAAATATCCCGTAGACTTGATGCCAGTGGTAGTGATGGTCCAGGGTGATGGTCCAGGGTGACGGTCCGGGGTGATGGTCCAGCATGATGGTCCAGGGTGATGGTCCAGGGTGATGGTCCGAGATGATGATCCAGGGTGACGGTCCAGGGTGATGGTCCAGCATGATGGTCCAGGGTGATGGCCCAGGGTGATGGTCCGGGGTGATGGTCCGGGGTGATGGTCCAGGGTGATGGTCCAGCATGATGGTCCAGGGTGATGGCCCAGGGTGATGGTCCGGGTGATGATCCGGGGTGATGGTCCAGGGTGATGGTCCAGCATGATGGTCCAGGGTGATGGCCCAGGGTGATGGTCCGGGGTGATGGTCCAGAGTGATGGTCCAGGGTGATGGTCCAGGGTGATGGTCCAGCGTGATGGTCCAGGGTGATGGTCCAGGGTGATGGTCCGGGTGATGATCCGGGGTGATGATCCAGGGTGATGGTCCAGGGTGATGGTCCAGGGTGATGGTCCGGGGTGATGGTCCGGAGTGATGGTCCAGCGTGATGGTCCAGGGTGATGGTCCGGGTGATGATCCGGGGTGATGATCCAGGGTGATGGTCCAGGGTGATGGTCCAGCGTGATGGTCCAGGGTGATGGTCCAGAGTGATGGTCCAGGGTGATGGTCCAGGGTGATGGTCCGGGGTGATGGTCCGGAGTGATGGTCCAGCGTGATGGTCCAGGGTGATGGTCCGGGTGATGATCCGGGGTGATGATCCAGGGTGATGGTCCAGGGTGATGGTCCAGCGTGATGGTCCAGGGTGATGGTCCAGAGTGATGGTCCAGGGTGATGGCCCAGGGTGATGGTCCAGGGTGATGGTCCAGGGTGATGGTCCAGAGTGATGGTCCAGGGTGATGGTCCAGGGTGATGGTCCAGAGTGATGGTCCAGGGTGATGGTCCAGGGTGATGGTCCAGGGTGATGGTCCAGCGTGATGGTCCAGGGTGATGGTCCAGGGTGATGGTCCGGGTGATGATCCGGGGTGATGGTCCAGGGTGATGGTCCAGGGTGATGGTCCGGGGTGATGGTCCGGGGTGATGGTCCAGCGTGATGGTCCAGGGTGATGGTCCGGGGTGATGGTCCGGGGATGATGGTCCAGGGTGACGGTCCAGGGTGATGGTCCGGAGTGATGGTCCAGCGTGATGGTCCAGGGTGATGGTCAGGGGTGATGGTCCAGGGTGATGGTCCAGCGTGATGGTCCAGGGTGATGGTCCAGCGTGATGGTCTGGGGATGATGGTCCGGGGTGATGGTCCGGGGTGATGGTCTAGCGCTGCTTTGCTACTTGAAGACCTGGATGACTTGCTGTAATTGATGGCACTGTGAAGCTGCTCTCCACCAGAGAACATCCTGAAGGCCATCCATTCGGATAGCACAGCCAAGCATGTAACAGACATGCCAGTCCACTGTGTCCATTTCATGCTTTGCCTCTCCAAAGTGTGAAGAGGACATGCATGCAGAAGCTGTAGTAATAGCAGAGGAAGAGATTTTATTTCAAACCAACATGAAAATAATCACAGGAAAGACATCATTAGCCCGCTTACATGCATATTAGCCACCTAGCTCAAATCTGGGCGTACATAGCAGCACAATGATCTGTTGAAGTCAGGACTGAATCCTACTGAGATGCTTTTTGACCTTAAACAGGTCGTTCATGCTTGAAAGTCTTCTGCAGAACAGAGTGGGCCAAAATTCTTCCTGTCAGTTTTCTAAAATCTGTTCAAGCTGCCGAGGCTGACACAACCAGTTATTAGCTTCAAGAGAGGGTTTCATTTACCACGCTGCACAGCTGTTTATTTTAGAAATCACCATTTAAAACCTGAATTTTGTTGTAATTAATATTAATCTAACATTCAAATTTGTCACATTTACATGCAAATATGAGTACAACATATCAGTTTGACAAATATTATTTAAAAAACAAAGAAATCAAACAAGGGGCAAATACGTTTTTACCTCGCTGCAATAATCTCCATTACAGCAAAAGGTTAGAAAAAGGTG
This sequence comes from Neolamprologus multifasciatus, assembly GCF_963576455.1. NCBI lineage: Eukaryota > Metazoa > Chordata > Actinopteri > Cichliformes > Cichlidae > Neolamprologus > Neolamprologus multifasciatus. Next base: position 36,820,363 of record NC_140450.1, on the reverse strand, counting down.
ATATTTGAGAATCAATCAGTTTTCTTTTTTTTATTCAACATCCTGAAGCTCTGTAATATATATGTACATATTCTCCTCCTTCAGACCAAAAATATTGTAAATTAATACAAAAGTTGTGGTTCAAGCTGTTAAAAACAAAAAGAGAACATCTTTTATTTTTTCATCCTTGTGTGTGCTGAGCTACACTTCAATAATGAAAAATTGTGGGGGGGTTTTAACCATAAGACAAAACTTAGGTCCATAAAGATGAACAGTAGCAGTGATGTGTGATTTCCCTCCAGTAGCTATTATTAAAACTGAGATAATGATGGTTACTGTAACAGTATGTGTTTGTATTTGGGTTTTTGTGTCTTCACAGTGCATTTTGTTTGCTTCTGCGTCCGATCTCTCTGGGCTGTTAGATCCAGTCTTCAAAGTTAACCCTGAAATATGAGATGTGAATATTTGAATCCTTTATTAATCCAGAGGAAATGATGGACAGTAAGAACAGGGACTAAACTACATGAAATAATAAAATACACACAAGTTCCAAAATATGCAACACGTTGCAGCTCTGATTATAAATGCGCTGGTATAACATATATGGTTGGCCTGTTCTCATACTGTGCATGTTGCTGATGGTTTTTCCGTGTGTTTCAGCAGCTCGGAGGACTTAATCTTTAAAACTAACGATTTTCCAGTGAACCATCTTTTTTTCTAACCATACCCGTGATGCTGCAGGGTTTTCAGAGCCGAGCAGCAGGCTGTTGCTATTCTTCAGTACCTGCCCAGCCTCATCCCTGCACCCTGGGCAGCAGCCAGGCCGCTGGCCTTCAGGCTAAACTGAGCACTGGTGTCCTGGCTGCCTCAGCTTCTGTGCTTTAGTTAAATATGGAAATGACACACATATTGTTATTGAAATATCATTTTATTTTTGCAGAGTTTCCAATCTGTGCAGCTGACTCGAGCAAACACGTACGTAACAAATCAAACTGCAAGTCTTTGTGAACAAACTGATCAGAACACATTAACCTGTTATTAGTGCAAAGAACATGAATAAACATCAGTGTTGTCTTGTTGTTGAATGCTCGCTCATGCCACGTGTGTCGAGCTCGTCATGCCACTGTACAAACATTTCCATTGTGCAGCAACTTTGGGGCACTAATAACCTTGAAACCACATGAAACCAGAGCCTGACATGTGAAGAGCCCGCAGACTATCACAGACGGCTCCCCTTTGTGGAAACAAGCCTTTCTCTCCATTGAGCAAACAGCCAATTAGCTATTATGGAGACTGACTGTGAGGATGTGTGTGTGACTGCTTTTTGTGGATGAGGTTACTGCCTCTTACCTCTATAGGTGGGACATCTGCTGAGGGTTTGTGTCCCTGGATAAGTACGAGCCGAGTGCGAGCCCAGCACCTTTTCAACCTGATCACATAGGTATTTAGCTCTTGGCCCGGGCTGGCGTTTTGTTTGTTTTATGTTCAGAGCAGGTGTTTTACAATCATTAGCGACTCCATTACGACCCCGGCTCTAAGTAGAAGACAAACAGTGGCCGTGCATCTATTCTCAATGGAACCATCTGGTGGCAAGGAGGAAAAATGGCTGTGTTTGGCACTAGTGTTTGCCAATGGTCACATAATTGTGTTTCAGAGGAGAGGAGGCAGATAGCAGACAGAAAAGCTGAAGTGCTGTGGGTTTTATAGAATGTTTCCAATGTCTTTGTCTGCTCAGCCAACATCCTGGTGTTTGTATTCATCTGTTTACAGTAGGGCCTAAATGTCCTTTTTATTTCCCAAAGAAAAGTTTTTGTAGATGGTCAATAAATTTCACATTCACGGGGGACACGGAGCTTTCAGAGCTCAGGATAAAGCGCGCTGCACCAAGCTTCCGTTGGGTTTATTCGCCGCTACATTCGTGTGTCCACGAAGCTTCCCAGGCCCACAAACTGCTGTTAGCTTCAAATGTCTGGACAGGTATTAAAGTTTAATATGAAATGCGTCGATTTATATCCCGTCTGCTCAGTGGATATTTGTGTGCAGGCAGCCCACAGTGACAGACGCCACGTTTGATTGACTCAACCAGAGTTGGTCTCTTATCTGACGCTGCAAATCTGCACTTTCAGCAAAAATGTGCTCACGTTGACCCGAACCAGTGGGTGTGGCCTGATCGTCTATGGCCGGGCTTTGTTTTTAAAAATGCACTTTGTGTTTAGCCGTGTTGCTGTTTGCATGCAGTGTACTGTTTGTGTACACAGCCTCTCAGGGCTCTGCTTGTTTGTGGAAAAGGCTGTCAATAGCGATAATTATTCCAAACAAAATGCTGCCCCCACTACACATAATTATGCCACTGATGCTAATTACTGTGTGAGTTATTAACGACTCATTAAACAATTACGGTCACCGTCAATGATATGCTAATGAATTTCACATGAAACATGTGTAAAAGTAACTGTGCAGGAAGGTGATGGATGGAGGGCCAGCACTCCTGCTCGCTCTCTGCGTGATCAGCACATGTTCTGCTGAGCTCTGGCAGTTATTGCTCGCATTAATATATCACCTCACATGCATTCAGACGCAGGTATATGGGAAAAACATCTGTGTGTATTTTTACTCAGAATGGAAAATAATAATAATACTTGTGTATTTGCAGGAATTTCTAAAGAGCAGCAGTAAAAACATTTTTAAAACCTCTTTTAACACAAAGAGCTGAGTTGGTTTATTGTCTGCGGTAACGTAAGCACACGCAGCTGTTCAGCTCTCATTACTAAAATAACATCGACGTGCATTCAGTCAAAAGACAAACAGTCAAAATGAACATTTTCCTGCTACAGGAGAAATATTGTTTCATTATTAAATACGTCTGTTTATCTGCAGTATTTACATCATCATGTCAAACTGGGATCATTAAATGAGTTTTCATGTTTCCACTGCTGACTGAATATACTCGTTCTTCATCACGTCTGAGGCGTCATCACTGTAGCAGAGGCCACTCCCATCAGAAGTGTTTGTTTGCATGTTAAAGGTCATTTTTCAGGACAACTTTGCTCTGATTGGCAGCGACGTTCCCTCTAAGCAGACTCATTTCCAGGTTCATTTCTTGCATAAATGTTCGGGGGATTTTGTGCCGCTGCAGCTGACACGATCATGCAGCAGTGCCGTGCCTGGACTGGCTGCCACTGCTTACAGAGTGATCCCAAGAAAACATTATTTCAATTATATGGCTATGTTGTCAGAATGAATTAGTGCTATCATACGAAGACGAGCAGGATGTTTGTATCGGAGCTTTTATGCTGAGTTCTATTGTTCGATGAGCTGTGGCGGTGCAGCGATGGTTTATATGTGCCTGAGAAGTCGGCACAATGGAGCATTTCATCTAATGGCTAAATATCCCTCTGTTTCAAGTTCCTGCAGTGAGAACCTTGGGCAAATTGATGTATGTCTCCTCCTCCTCCTCCTCCTCCTCCTCCTCCTGGATTTATCCTCTTTTTTCCCTCCAGCAGCATTATGGGTGGTTTTAAAATATTAATGTGAGAGTGCATTTAGCGGCGAGCAGCTCACATGGGTATTCTCCTGTGACTCCCCGTTCAGGTCACAGGGGAGCATCTGCCTGTTTCTCTGCCTGCCTGATTTACTCTAAATGCAACATTAAAGATCCTCTTTGCTTGTGGCTTCTGCATGCTCCATGTGATCGTTTCTAATGTTCGCACAGAGACGCACACAGAGAGAGCGCACACACATGCACAAACACATGTATGTATGTGAAATAAAGTCCAATAACAGGACAGAATCACCGTGTTTTTAAAGCCATCCACTCATTTCTCAGAAGAGCTGCTCCACACAACACTGATTGGAACAGACTGGGTGTCATATCCAGTTAAAGCACCAGTCAGACAACACCACCCTCTGAGACACACACACACACACACACACACACGTTTGTACACAGATGAGCCTGAAAACAAAAACACTGAAGTGCATTAATTAAACACAAACACTACACAAAAGGTCACAAAGGCAGGAAATACTACAATTTTACCACAACATTCACAAAAGTTGCTTTTGTTGTGACGAGCTGCTAACTCAAGTGCAGCACTGAGTGCATCAGCAGCAACAGCACAGTGATGGAAACGATCAGCAGAAGAATTCATGTTGGCTCTGCAGACACTCTGCAGCACTCCGGGTTGTGTTCAGGGACAGGTGCGTGTCCACGTGTCCTGGACGTTTGGCAAATAAGATCAACACATTACAGCAAACGAACCAGTGACTGTAGCTTCAGTTAGCATGTCTGCATATTCATTATTATCACTGGTAATAGTACGAGTTGTATTTCTAGTAGTAAAGTTCCCAACTTTGTTCATTCTCATTTAATTTGACCGTTTGAGTGCATTTCTGTAGCCCAGGATGATTTATCATATTAAAGCGCACATGCAATATAGTTCACTAGAATGTGAGTGAAGCCTCGATGATGTAGAAATACTAAAATGTACTTTTTTATCTTTAGTTTTTTATTATTTTATTCCATAACCATGACAACCAGCCAAAGAAATATTCTAACTTAGAAAAAGAGAGAAACTGTTTCTGTTTTTAATCTGCACTTCTGGAAAAGTCAAACACGTATTTTGTGTCGTTCCTTCACAAAATGCAAAGCTTGGCTGAGATCTAAGTTAGAGATATAAGTTCCTTATTATAGAAAACAAAATGTTTCTTAGCTCAAACACTGGCATCATAGTAAATCTATATTTTCTAAATGATCCCAAAATCCGATGAAAGTTTGAGCTCTTTCTTCATCCTAAAGACTACAGGACATAATGAGTCATGTTCAGGATATGTAAGCATGTGACAGGTGATGTTCTCTGCATGACTGAACACTTAACAGTCGACTCAAACTCTGCCACTCTGAAGCCACGTCCTCCATATCTGCACACAGAGGAAAATCTGTGAAAAGAGATTTGAGATATTTAATCTGAATCTCAATCAAGATTTAGAAATGACGATGCTGATAAATGCTGTTATTAAGATGACTCGTCTAACAGAAGCTGCTGCTCCCGCTCTCCAGAGTGACATAAAGGGAGCATCGTATGTAATTTGGTGTAAACAGCATGCTACACACAAAGTGTGCGGGCGCTATTTTAAACAAGCTGCAGGCTGAGAGCTGCGCGGCTCTTCAGGTGCTCAATAATTAACTGCGTGCTGCTCACAGAGTGCCTGCGGTGTGGCGGAGGAAGTCAGGCAGAAGCTCGAAGCAGGGCGCCGTCGCTGTTTTCAGACTGCAGCTCTCGTGTTCTGTAACCTGCTTGTTGCAACATTGGACAGCGAGTCTCTGGTGCTCACTGTCTCGTTGATAAAGGCTCCACCGGCACATCATCAGCAAGCGTGCCTGCGATTCTGATTGCTGCCACTGATGAGGTGGTCCCACAGCACATCAGGATGGGGGTGGACCAGATCTCGGTAGTCTTTGTGTCGGCATTAAAGTTTAAGGTCGCGTGGGCCTGTTTTACACAGCTGCTGATCCCTGACTGATGCTGAACTGGAAAGCAGCCATGGGCAACAGCATGTCAGACACCAGAGCGCTGGTCTCCAGGTGCTACGGTGCCACAAACAAGTGTTGAATGAGACCCACTGGGACCTGAAGCTACATACGCTAACATCGCCCTGTTGCTGTTAAGATGACTGCTGTACACCAGGACTCAAAGGTACGCACTATCAGTGTGCAGCACCATGCACTCAGGGTTTGGACATTTCTCATGCTTAAACCACACATGTATATGCAGAAGTCCTACTTTAGGTATATCTAAAGGAAGCATTGAGAAAAGTAGCATGGAGCTGAGGAGGGCTGCTAAACTGTAACCAGTCAAAACACCAATGCAGAGTTTCCATCCTTCACAAACCCTCTGTCACTACAGACTGACACCAGGCTGCCTCGTTGTTTTTACTTTATTCAGATTTTTCTACAGAGCGAAGCTTTTTTGCGCTCGCATCATTTATTCAAACAAAAAAACGAACTCGGCAAACGATTCTCTCAAAGTGGAAACATTTTTAAATCTTAGAGAATATTCGTTCACTGAAACTCACGTTTACAGACATTATTCAAATAATAGCAGATTTGTTACGTTTGTTGACCAGCTCGTGTTGGTCTGTGCTGACCTACAGACAGATGATCCAAATAAACTGACTGGCATTCAGGACTTTACTAACTACTCAAAGAGCTTTTGACGGCACATTTAGGCTGACTTGTTATACACTTGTGTCCATTAGCATCATGTGTCTTTGTGCTGTGGAAGGAAACCCGTGCAGGTAGCGTGACAACATGCACAGAAAGTGTCAGCCAATGAGGTGAAAGCAGGAACTGTCTTGTCATGAGGCAACAGTGCTGACCACTTGACGTTATCGATCAGTCTTATCATTGAAGATTGATTTCAGTAAATGAATGATTCCCAGCAAAGTGAGCAGTGTTCAGACTGGCCTCTGTGAGCAGGTACTGTGGATGTAAACACAAGACATCCAACATGAAGGGAGGGGTTTCTCATTTCTACGATTTTACTTTAAGAAGAAAACCACTGAAATAACAGAGACCTTTTCCATGTGTGAGAAGCGCTGCATGCAGTTTCTTGGTCGTGCAATGAGGCCCCGCCCCATCAAAGGCTGATGCTGTCCTGGTACGGCTGCATTATAATGGAACGTGTAACCTACTGCGACCATGATTTTAATGTTGTCGTCCATGTGTGCACTACACACTCATGTAATAACTCTGTGTGTGCGTGGTAAAGCCGACCGTCCGTGCCCGGCTCCTGTATCCGTCGTTTGATGTGATTATTTTGGTCTATACCAGTGAAAGTGCAGCAGCCCTTTGAGAAGAAAGTTCTACATTTTTCTTTCAGCTTGTGCTGAAATGAGCACATAATGAGAGTCTAGCAGCCCAACTTCCATTAGCCTACTTTCAGCCTCTTTTGACTGGCATCTGGCTGAATCCTACACATGCACACAGAGAGCACAGTCATACAAGTCTGTACATTAATGGAAGAAATGATATCTCTTCATTAAAGAATCATCTTTCTCAATGGACAATCCTAGGCTTTGTGAATCGGTCTCCTCATGACCAAAACCACATCAATGCTCTGAAAGAGAGGAAAAAAATGAAACATCCAAATTGCTACTTCAATCTCCAAGAGCTTTGAAGTGCTGTTTTCATCCCATTTTGACCAAAATAAATGTGTATTTTTATTATAGCGTGTGTCGGGAGGTTGCTAATGGGTTTGGAATAAAAGACAACATTTTGATTCAGCCAGGCGCTGGTGGCACAGAGACCCTTTTTACTTCAGCTCATTTTAAACCCAGAGCACTGCTGCTCCCCTATCATTGGTTGATCAAGTCAAAGATGACGACCCACTCAGTGTTAATGCTTGTCTGCAGTTAGAAATGATCCCCATGAACCAAATCAAAAGCCTGGCTCCCTGCTGAATAGATGCAGTGTCTTGTTCTGCTGCCTTCAGTTCGGGATCACTGCGACGTGCCCGTGTGAAAGACTGAGGGCAGCCATCCAAGGCTGTTTTCTCCTTCTCAGGAGGACACTCTGCTGTTCCCGAGGGCAAGCTTATTCACTGCCAGGACAAGTCAGACCTGCCGAACAAAGCAGAGGAGCCGATGAGGGGCCGCTGCTATTCGGAAGACATTCTGCACGGCTATTAGAAAAAGTCATCATGTTTTATGTGGCCAGGAAAAGCAGAATATGTCACCCGTTATTATCCCGAATCTATAGCTGGATAATGAAACGGGAAATGTATTGTCTGTGAGATGTTTTGGTGGTAAAACACTGCTAATTATTGACAGGATAAAGCAGGAGGCTGACAGACTAGAGACAGAGCAGCGAGGACCAAATAAGGACAGCTTTGTTTTCACTGAAGCCGTTTAAATGTTAAACTGACGACCACGTGTGCCCGCCGTTCCTCCAAAGCAGCCTCAGCAGGTAGCCTCTGTCCTTTGGACAGATGGAAAGATTAAAAAGAGGACACAGGTCTGCATACGCGAGGAACAAAAGCCATTTTGTAAAGACTTTGCAGTTTGTTTGATTTGCCACAATATGCATGCATTTATGAATAAACACCCAAAGAAAACCAAAGTGATCTCAAACACGCGTGCACAACAGTTTCTCTGTTTTCAGCTGCACAAAGTTTGCAGGTAAAGAAGCAAACGTGATTAAAGTCCGAGCTGTCACATTCAGATGCCACGAAACGACGGATCATTGACACCAGCAGCTGTTGTTAACACACCAAAGAAAAATCCTGTTTGCCCCTTTACGGCAGCGGCTGATAATGAGGGCTATTTACACAGCGCTCTAAACTTCCCACTCCGTCGGCCGTCTTTTTAAAGAGCTCTCGAGCTCTCGCTGGGTTTATCAAGATGAAGAGTGGCAGAGAGCTGAGTGTTTGAGACCTCTCCGAAGGTCTCCTCTGGCTGTCTCTCCATTTGTCAAACTTGGCATCTTTATACACCATCTGAGCCCAAAACGTCAAATGTTGCTTGAAAAGTTACTTCCTCTGTTAGGCCGTCGTAAATTTGGTACCTTTTAGGAAGGAAGCATGTAGAACATAAAGGACATGGACACCCGCCTGCTGTTTAAGGGCTTTAATTTATGCCTGTTTCCATGGCAACTATCTCCTTGGTCTTTGCTAAAGCAGTCACCTGACAGGGGTCCATTAGCAACTGTGTCTTCTGCCTGTTAAGGAAATGCATGTGTATCAGTGCATATAGGGTGCTAGTGTAAACAGGGCATCTGTCAGACTGTCTGCCACCTTTAAGCGAAGCTCAAAGTCTGCTCACACAGGAAGTTCCTGAAGAATCGTTTGTCTTCACGCTGAAGTCTGGAGTCGGCACAAACCTGCTTAAGGTCAAAACTAAAAGGAGCCAAGTTTACAGTGTCACCAGCCTAAAATCCTGTTAACCACGACGCATGCAGCACATTACAGACTCAGAGATGATCAGGTCTTATTTGGTGTTTTTGCTCTCGTTTACCTGGGAATAAAATGCTGTTACAATAATTATGTTTGCTGCAACCGAGAGGCAAGCTGCCAACCAGAGATGGGCAGTAACGCGTTACAAGTAATGCGCTACTGTAATCCGATTACTTTTTCGAGTAATGAGTAAAGTAAGGGATTACTATCGCAAAAAAGGTTACTGTTACTTTCCCGTAGGAACGCTGCGTTACTGCGTTACTAAAACCGTGATTTTTTGCGAGAATGTCTCATGACAGTGACGTAAGCGAGTGCGACGTTCGTGACAACAGCTGTGTGCAGATCAACAATGGATCATATATCGAGTGCAGAGAGAGTATGAGCGTGCAGCGTTTAAAGCGTGGAAGTACTGACCTTACTTTGAGTTTGATTCCATAAAAAGTGACAAAAACATTAGTGTCCGTTGTGCGTGGGAAGAAAACTTCTTTTTACAGCGAAAAAACCCCTAAACTTCCAAACAAGCACCGAGTAGCTACGACGTAATGGGAAACTCACAGAGAAACTCGCGGATTCTTCCACTGACCGCGGCACACCTGCACCAGGGTAACCCTCCGCCTACCCCACTCCTGCTTTACAGGTGAAAATAGAGCAACAGGACCGCTAGTCTTTGACTTTATTTATTTTCTGCTGTGTTTTACTTGCATCTATTTGAAAGACTGAGTGTAAACACACAAAATATTTTATTTCATGTGCAGAAAATAGGTTTAAATGTTAAACTAATTTCTTCCAGTCAGTGAATGTTGCAGATAATTAAATGTTTGCTTGATGCATAAAGTTAAAAGATTAAAACTAATAAAACAAGTTTTAAAAAGAGACTTTTCCATTTGATTACATTTTGTATGATGATTATGTAGAAAAAGTAGAATTGGGCTGAAAGATCTATCACTTTATCACCTATTCAGGCTGTAAATCGTGTTTTTAAAAAGTAACTAAGTAACTAATTACTTTTGAAAATAAGTAATTGGTAAAGTAACAGGATTACTTTTGGGGGCAGTAATCAGTAATTAGTTACTGATTACTTTTTTCAAGTAACTTGACCAACACTGTTGCCAGCTACCACAGCTATAACTGATTGCTTCAATATGTCCATGCACGTATCCAGAAGAGACGTAACTTTGCTACTGGGAACTGTGGTTTGATCCAGAACTGGGGCTTGCTGCTGGGCAGGGTTAAGCCTGATGAGTGTTAAGAGATTACAAAGCTTGCACACACTCCAAACTGAAAGACAAAATAGGATCTTTGACATTTCCTTCCAAAACACATCTGACATCATTTTTCTGTCCATAACAATGACTCCAGTCTCTTTAACTGGGACGTTGGTGGCAGGATTAAAACCAACTGGTTGAAGTGAATGGAGGCTGGTTTTGTAAACAGACAGATTCTTAGAGAATCCTTTCTGAGCTCTCTCCTCATTCACTCTAACACTCACACCACGACAGATCCATCAGAGACCTTCCCGTGAGTCGACCTGCTCCACCTCCTGAGCTACAGCCAGTGTTGGTTGGAGACTTTGAGACTGGTGGTGATCTCTATGCCAGACTCTTCAGCCACTCCAATTAAGGGAAATGTGGGGAGGAGTAAAACTCAAATGAGTTCAAATCACACCTTTAAACTTTCATTTATGTAACAGAAAATGTTACGAGGTGGTAATTCAAATATTTCATAAATAGCCTGTTAGCCTGTTAGCCCGTTAGCCTGTTAGCCCGTTAGCCTGTTAGCCCGTTAGCCTGTTAGCCCGTTAGCCTGTTAGCAGTGCTGACGATGATGTTTCCCTTTTAGGGGAAAGCTGTTGATTTTATTAACACAGGTTCACATACAAATAGCAGCTTCACCAACGTTTGCATGCGAGCTTATTTGATCATAAAGCTCACAGGGAACGCAGAAAACAGATGCTCAAATTAATTCCATCTGTGAGAAAAGACACAGATAACTATGTTGGTGTGCTTCGCTCCCACTGTTTCTTAAAGAGCCACACGTGTTCTTCATGTGTTCACAGAGTGTGATGTTAGATAAAGAACCAGTCCACTTACTGGTGGCACTGGGGCAGCTGTGGTTGTACTGCTGGCTCTGTTCGAGGTTTGTGTGTCCTCCTCGTAGCTCCGGGGTTCCTCCTGGGGGCTCAGGCTTCCTCCCCAACTGTTAGAAATGTTTTGCTCCTTTCTAAAATTGGCATTTATAAATTGCTCGTTGGATAAAGAATGCTCAAACACACATAGTGTGTGTTAGGGTCCCAGGGTTTCTGCATGTTGTCATTTCCTGGGTGTAACAGTCTGTCTTGTGTTTGGTTGTTTGTGGACATGAGTGATCGTTTTCTTTAGCATTTATTTGGTCCTGTTTATATTCTTCTTCCTGTGTTTGTTCCCCGTGTGCGGGTCTCTGTGTTTCATGCGTCTCAGTATCCACTTCCTGTTTCACTCTCCTGTCTCGTGCACGTCGTGTTCATTTCCTTTCCTTGTTACTCCTGATTGGCTCCCGCTGTTTCCCTTCACCCTGCTGCATGTCTCAGTCGTCTGTGTTTGTCAGAGTGCTGTTTAGTTCCCTGGTCTTTGCTCCCTGCCGCTGGTTGAGTTTAGTTAGTGTTGAATGTGTTTCCGGTTGCCATTTTTCATCAGCTTTTGTTTACCTGCAGCTTCCTCTCTGTGTCCACGTTTGGGTCGTCCTTCACTCATCAAACACAACAACACGGTATGAAAATGCTCGTGCTGACAGTTGTGTAAACAGTCATCCTGGAGCACGTTATTAACGGCACTACATCCTGTTGGTTCACCAGCGTCTGTGCACGATGTCTTCATGTTTCGTCTCTACACATTCGTTCGTACCAGAACACCACAGCTACAGGCTTCTCCTGTGTCGCTGTGCTGCTCGTGTACTTTCCTCTGACCTGCTGTGAACGCTGCAGATCCTGCTGAGAAAATCATATTTCAGCGTTTATTTGGAGTTTGTTACTGGGCTCTTCAAATCAGATTTACAGCTGCATTTACAAACACAGCAATGTCATGTCTGATTGAATATTTTGCCTCTCAATAAAACTATTTCACACCGTTACGTTTAGTGTATTACCATAATTATAATATTACAGCTTAAATGCCAAATCACAACTGTGTGGAGAAAAAAAACAAAGTGCTGTTCCACATGAGAGAAGCTTGATTTACCTGCATCAGCAGCCTTAATCAGCACAGATATTACATCTCGGACATCTCAGCTTGACCATGAAGTCCTTCAGCTGCTCCAGTTCCTGCAGCTTATTGTGTCTTTGCTCTAATGAACTCCACATATGGGTCAATGAGGGCCAACAGATCCAACTGCTACAGTTTAGATATAGTTACTGACTGTTACTGTAAATAGTAACCTGGGATATATTCTGCAGTCTGTCAGGTACTCTCCACCACAGAAGAAGAAGCAGGCCACCTTCCCCACCTCAGCTGCAGGCTCGCAGTGTGGCTCACAGGCTGTACAGCAGGGAAGAGATTCACAGAGCCTCCACCTCCAAAAACAACACCTCACAGTTCCTCGCCAACTGAGCTCAGTCTGAGTCTTTTCTTTCTTTTTTAACTATAACACTCTTTTTTTTGGGGGGGGGGGGGGGGGTTAGAAGAATGAAAATAGGACTCGTGTGTGAACGAGAGGGGGCAGGTGCAAAGGTGAGGAACAGAGCTGGTGACGGTGGAGAAGTTTAAGTTCCTGGAGTCGAGCATCTAGAGGAACAGCAAGAGAAGTGCAGTGAGTGTCGGGAGGATTCGTGATGGCAGCATATCGAGACCTGCTATGATGTTTGCTTCAGAGACAACAGGACAGAAGGTCGAGCTGAAGATGCTCAGACTGTCGTTGGGAGCGAGCAGCATGGACAGGATTAGAAATGATGGAGGTTCAAATCGTCTGGACACGTGCAGACGAGGGAGAGGATATACTGGACGAAGGATGATGGAGATGGAGCTGCCAGGCAGGAGGGAAAGAGGAAGATCATAGAGGAGGCTCTTGTAGTGAAGGACATGCAGGTGCTTGGTGCAACAGGATCCAGGGACAGGGTCCCATACAAGCATCACTCCATTCACATTAAATGTATCCATAAAAGTAGAAAATTTATTTCTACTAAAATAAAATAAAAAATATTTACTTTAATTAAAAATACATCATTTAGAGATGCAACAACTACTCAGTTAATCAGCTGATGAGTCCCATCATATCTTCTGACCACCACCACCAAAGTGCTCATGCTGGGGCTGTCTAAATGCTGGAGTTTTCTCTGTGTTATTGGACAATCTTAACTTTAGAGCGCGAGGAGGCAGCTGTTGTTTTGGTGCAGTGTAAATAAAACTGAACCTGTGTTTTTAGGCTAAAAACCTTCTATATAATTATTAAACTCTGACACGCGTGCCTCTTGTCCCTTTGCTCTCCTTATCCCTGGCCGGTTGCAGTACATGCTGTCCCACCATGAGCCAGGATCTGATAAAAGCAGTGCTGTTCCATCAGGACAAGCAAACAGTGCTGGTCTAGTGAAAATAAAAACAGACATCAATCAAACAAAGTGAAAGAAATCTCTCTCCTTTCATGTCAAACAACATTCTGTCAAAGCGTCTGTTTGCAGCTTTACATCGTTGCCACCTTGTGGCCACCCACGGTCGCTGAAAGCATGTTTGTCTTGGATCCCATTGGAAACTGTAGCCGTCTCCATTTTATGGGCATATTTGTCTCCCATTAACAAAGGCTTGAGCTTGTCAGGCTGAGGAGCTTTTTCTGGCTGTTTGCACATTCACATTGTGGAAAAAGCTCTGGTCTTTGACGGGAGACTGATGGACGATTAGCATGCTAGACAGGCTCCCACTGGCTCTGCTTTCACTGCTCTCAGATCAGTTACGAGTCACACTTTGTGTGGAAACAGAGCTCCTAACAGAAGTTTTCTCTTAACCAACACGTGCGATACAGAAGCAGAATGGAAAGGTTTTAATAAGTCGCTTCAGTATGTTACCAAAGAAATCAACTGGAACAGGCTCAGCCGGGTTTCTGTGTGCAGCCAAAGCTTCAGTTTCCATCATTATTCTTAGATTCTGACAGTCAACCAAAGCGCTCAAGCATTTTAATTCTTTGAACTGACTTTATAAAAAATATATTTTAACATACTTAAATCATAATTTAGGCCTGTGTTTCCAAACTCATCACATTCACAGATGTGTGGTTGTCGCAGCCTCCGCCTTCCTGTAAAGGTCACAGTGTGCGTTTGGTTAAAAGGTGGTTCTTCCTTCCCACTGTCGCCAGCGCACACTGATTATTGCAGTTATGTCTCTAATATTACGGACAACTTACCCTGCAAATAACCCAACGTGACTTTGCTGCTGGTGTGAATTTGTATATAAATAAAAGTGAAAATTGAGACTTATTAATGGAAAATGAAACATCAAACAGTTTGTTAATGGTTTCATGGTTTTCAGTCATTTCAGAGGAAATCCATCACCACTAAATCCATTTATTTACACTGATGTGATTTTAACTTCTCAGCGCCTTTCAATGATCTCAGTGTTTGTTTACTGTTCAAAGAGTAATTTCCCATCATACATGTTATTAATAGAGACTCTCAAGCCCCTGTGCAGCCTCCTGCACCTGCTGCAG
>NC_140450.1:36680769-36800769 GCF_963576455.1 Neolamprologus multifasciatus | reverse complement strand
CCGCTTCGTCATCGCTGTCGTTTTGCTCACCCACTGCTGTGCTTGGCCCTGGAGTGTCCTCAGGGAGAGAGGACATTAGGACAGGAGGCTTAGTGGAAGGTCTCTGTCCTATCACCTCATCCATGAGGGCAAACCAGGGCCAAGCACAGCAGTGGGCTTCCCACTGACCCCCTCTCCTGAGCCTGGATACTTGCAATCCTAAAGGCAGAGGAAATCAAAGATGACAGCAGGCAAATCAAAACACCACAACAACTCTCAGTAATTGCACATTTATTAACTTGTGTTCTTAAGAATTATCTTCTTGATAACACACATACGTACTTTGTATTCTTTAAAGTTATCTCATGTCTTCTGGCCTGCAAGGGGGTGACTTTCCCCTGCAGGCCCATCTTCTCCAGAATTGTCCTGATCACACACAACACATAAGAGAAGAAAGGAAACCATGGCAACTATGTTAATCCCTAAACCCAAAGGTTTTCACAGCAGAACCCCAGAGGAACACCAGAGGAACACCAGAGGAATGCCGTCTGGACATCACAGGTTCTGTACAGCAGCGGTCCGTGAGTCGTTTGGTACCGGGCCACGAGAGTTGAGGCTCCGCTGTGAAATTTATGGTTTCCAGGGGTTTTATCGTTAACACGGTTTCCCTGGGTCTTTCCCTTGTTGTAGTTGTGTCTTATTTTGAAAGAAATATTTACACGTTACCATAGCGACCAGAGAGCATTAAGCGGCAGAGAGGAGGATGTTACTCTCAATGTTGGTGTATTTCAGGAGGACGCTGCTAATAAAGTTACACAATTACACAGTACATTCACGTTTGTTATCATATTTACAAAATACCAGTTTTTGTCTTGGTCATTTTATGTGGTTGTTTTTATCCGCGACACCTTAAAGGCTCCGTGTCTGACATGAACCGGTCTGTGGCGCAACAAAGGTTGGGGAACGCTGCTGTGCAGCATGAGGGTTAATAGGACCGCACTCATATGAATATGATGTGTACATTGATTTATTCTTGTACCTCCACGCCGTAGCGGCCCAGTTCTTCACCCCAGTGAAGAGGTGATCATTTTCTCCTCGTTTTCATAAATTAAGCCGTTTGGTCTTTGTTCCCCACAACATGTCACCAATTCAAAAAATCAGAATTAGCTGTATGTGAGCGGCAATACATGAAAAACCGCAGGACCCGCGATACAAGCTGGTTTACGGTTATTTTAAATAAAAGAAACATGTCTATGCAGATGCCCAAAGCTTAACAACACGACCGCTATAACAATTTAACTTTTGTACAACCAGATGTTCATATACATACATTTGAAAGTGTTTTCCTCTTCGACCACCATCGTTATCAGGAACAAATCTCCTCTATGACCCGCAATGAATCCTGGGATATAGTAGGACACGAAGGATACATCGGACCCATCCTTAAAATTTGGGGAAAAGTAGGACGCATTTGTCGCCACATTTTGAGTACTCTTCGAATTCGGACAGCCCTCGTCGCGTCGCTGTGACGTCATTGCATCCAAATATGGCATTTTAAGAATCCTTCCCATGAATTTGGACACAGCCAATGACTGTGTCCCAATTCAGAGACCGCACGCTTGGAGTACGCATTTTGAGACATTTTGAGACCTATTACGTCACGACGAAGTCTAGACGAAGTGTACTCCAAATGCGCCGTCGATTTCCCCAAATATCAAGCGTGGTCCAGTGCACGCTTCGTGGTGGTGGGGGGGCACCAAGATGGCGGCTTGAACAGTCGTGTTTTTTCAGGCGCTCTGAAAGACCGCAAAATTTGCTAAGTAACTTTATTCTCCTTCCACTCGATTTATACCTATGGATGCCCAAAAGATTATTAAGAATGCAAAGCTGCAATTTGTGCCGTCAAACCCCAATGTTAAGACGTCTTCGCATGCTAAAGTCAGTGACCATGGCTATGCTAGCACTGAAGCTGCTAACGTGGGCCTAAACAAGCGAGAACGGGAAGCAGACTCGGCACCGCCAACTCCATCAAAACAACCGCCAGAGGAGAAAAGAACAAAATCTTCAGAGAAGGACGATGATATCTCCAATAAAACTATTTTGAAGCCATTCTGGGAAGAAGAAATTTGAAGTACAACTGAAAGATATCAAGGAACAAAACAAAGTGCAGCTATGGTTGCCAGCTTGGCTAAGGCTGTAGAGTTTAATGCTGCAGAGATAGTCGATTGCAAACTGAAAGTTGTTAAACTGGCAAATGCGAATGAACAGCTGCTTAAAGAAAATGAAGACTTGAAAAGAAGAGTGAGAGAAAAAGAGCGCTACCGAATGAGGTGGTGCTTAAAGCTGAAAGGGGTGAAGGAAGACAAAGACGAAAACATTAGCGTGAAGGTTTTGCAAACACTTCAGAAGATTGCCCCTTACTTGGACTTAGAAGAGGCCGTTGATATTGTCCATCGCTCAGGGAAACGAGTTGATGGCAGAAACAGAAATATCATTATTCTATTCACACGAAGGCGAATCAAAGAAGAACTGTGGAGGCGCACCAAAGATTCTTCAACCTGCAAGCAGGAAGGCATCAGCTTCACAGAGATGTTGCCGCAGGAGGACATACAAGATCGACAGCGCCTATGGCCTCTGGTGGAGGAGGCAAGATGTGCGGGTAAGCGAGCCTACTTTTGTGGTCCACATGCCTTCATTGATGGACGCAACGTTGAGGAAAGACAAGAGAACTAAAAATGACAAAAAACTGAAATAGTGGAAACTTGTTCGCGGTCTGAGGAGCTCAGCATTTAGTACTTTTGTTTTTTTGTTTTTTCACGTGGTGAGTGATATTCTGTCTATAGTTCATGTTGAATGTTAACATTTGTTTCTTTACATGTTAGGGGTTTAAGAGAATCTGTTAAAAGAAAAGCTTTATTTTTGTACTGCAAAGGTAAAAAATCAAACTTCTACAAGTGACTCAAGCAGCTGATAGTGATAGTGATGTATCTTTTTGGTCAAACCAGCAAAATCCTGTTCAGCCATGGCTCATCGAGGTCGGGGGGTGTAGCGATTTTAATCAATAACTTTCCTGGGGATCTTGTAATACAACGGACTGACTTGAATGGTCATTGGTTGATTGCTGTAATGAGAGTTGAAAGTTTGTTTTTCATTTTAGTCAACGTTTATGGATATAATAATGAAAGCCAGAATAAAATTATGTTAGAAGATATAACTTAAATATTTTTGAACTTAAAGGTCAATACCCTACAGAATACATTTTAATGGGTGGTGATTGGAATACATCCTGATGAATGGACTGATAGATGGCCTTCAAGGACAGGTAGACCACAAAAAAACAACCTAATTATAGATTTTTTAATAAACAACAATTTGACAGATATTTGGAGAGTAAGAAGTCCAGGAATTAAGAGCTTTTCCTGGTTTAAACCAAATGGAGCTTGTAAGTCTAGAATAGACTATTGGCTCGGAAGTGACAACATTATTAACCACACTGTAAACGTTGTCAAATGCACCTCTTTCTGATCATTGCTTTATTGAACGATGCTTAGAACCGGAAATTAGACAATCAAATAAAAAACTTATTGGAAGTTCAATGCCAACCTTTTACAAAATGAAGACTACTGCAACATTATTCGAAGAAATTACTTATTGCTGTAGTAAAGATGATCTAAATATCCTTTTGTGCGTTCATGGGCCACGCGAATTGAGGAGGGGGAAAGAAATTTCTCATATTTTTTTAATTTAGAAAAGAGCAGACAGAAAATGAATTTTATATCTTCCCTGTTAATTGATGGCATTGAATGTGACGACCCTAAAATTGGATGTGAAGCCACGTTAATGACAACGTGTACAACCACTGGAGATGTGAGCAGCACAGACGAACAACTGACGGACAAAGTGTGGACTTTATACCAGTTTTTAAATTGTGTTGATCGGCCACGTAAAACCAGAGTTATGATAAAATATCTGCAATGTTTGTTTTTCTTCCTGAATACTGTCGTCGTTTATATTTACTGCGGGAAGAAACGGTAAAAACTGTGTTTTATAAGGAAAACGCTCGAAAGCCTGTGAGCAAAAACAAAACCAAAACCCCCAGCCTTTCCTATTGGTGGAAAAATGTACCATGTGGACCAATCAAAAAAGGATATGACAACGTGGCATCTAGTTGTTTAGGACGGGGGGAAGTTTTAGGAGTGATTGCGTGTTTTGAGATGTGAGAGATTTGCGACGTTTAGCGCAAATCTTGTGTAGTTAGTGTGTAGTTAGTGTGTAGTTAGTGTGTAGTGTAGTCAATAGTGTTGTTGTGTGTCAGAACAATGAGGCGACTGCTGAGTGTTACAGGTGTTACAGCAGTGACACATCTGCTGTTGTCAGGCCTGCAGGTATCAGGCTGTTGTTCTCCTTCATCTCATAGTGGACAGAAATTATTTTTTGGCACAAATAATTTGTGTGGCATCAGATTTGATGCAGAACAGCTGATTGTTCTGTAAATAGTTTGAAATGTTTATTTTAAAAACGTCTTGGCTGCATTTTTAGGTAAACAGCTGCAAAAAACTTTGTTGTTTGCAAAACTCAGTTAATTTTTGAAGAAGTAACTATATAATTAATTGCCCAACATTGGTCATTATTTACTGTATTTTGCAGACAGAGTTACAGACTCTCTCCCAGACCACAGACTCATCATACAAGTCAGAGCTTTTGTTTTCAAAATTGGAGTTATTTTACTTCCAATAGTGTTAACATGCTACACAGGTCATGAACAAGATTTTTAAAATTTTCATTGTAAGTGGGCTAAAGCAGTTAATTAAATGTAGTCTAACATAAATGTAAATGCTGTAATTTGATTACATTAATAAACATGTAACTTGGATGGATTGGATGCTGGCGTGACCACAGTGCACACGTCTGCTGTTGCTCACAGTGGTCTAAACAGGTCCTTCTTTATTGGAAAATGTTATTTAAACATAATTTCACTCCACATAATAGCCCAATTTGGAACAATAGATATATACTGATGAACAGAAAATCTATTTTTATTCAAGATTGGTTATCAAAAGGTGTTTAGGTGTTATGGAACGGCTGTGTGCAGACAGGAATAGGACCCAAGGTGCAGACACTCAAAACTTGAACTCAAAACAGCTTTAATGTTAAACGCAAATATAACATAACTGGAAACATCAAAATAAACTTACACCGGAAGACTGACAGAACACACAGCTAGATAAACGGTAGATCGCGACACAGAGAAACACAGGGCTTAAATACACAGAGGGAGCAATCAGGGAATGGGTAACAGGAGGGAAACACAGCTGGGGCAAATCAGGCCTAACGAGACAAGGGGAAGTGAAACTAGATACATTAACATCAGACAAGGACCTTCAAAATAAAACAGGAAACATGACACAGACTGAACTAAAGACACAGACTCACATGCAGGCATTGCAACAGAGGGAACAGAGACGTGGGACCAGGGCAGACAGACACTGACTGGATACGGAGATATAGCAGACAGGGGAGACAGCAACTAAGGACTACAGAGACAAACCATAAGACATAACTCTAACAAAGAAACCAAAGAATAAAAAAGATAAATAATACAATAAACTCAAAACCCTGGGTCAATGACCCAGGCATCCTAACATTGGGCAATTGCCCATTTTGTAGATGAGGAGGGACATGTTCTAGGACATCAAGATTTTTGCCAAAAATGTAATATCCAATGTTCTCAAAGTAAATTTAATCGGGTTATAAAATCCATTCCATTGTCGGTGGGGTGTGGATAATTTTGCCACAAAATACAATACAAAAAATTATCCACAAGATATGTGGATAATTTCTACAGAGGTATATAAAGTGCTGGTGGTTGAGAGTGGTGGTTCAGTCCATGTTATTGTGTGTTTGAGGGTACGGTTGTTCATTGTGTGTGTGTAGGTGGGTGTGTGTGTATGTCCAGTCCATGTGTTAACGTGGGTCAGATGTCAGGAGGCTCCTGTAGCGCCTCCCAGAGGGCAGGAGGGTGAAGAGTCCATGTGATGGGTGACTGGGGTCTTTGATGATTTTCCCAGCCCTTTTCAGACACCGCTTCCTGTAGATGTCCTTTATGGCAGGAAGTGGTGCTCCGGCGATGCGCTGGGCAGTTTTCACGACCCTCTGCAACGCCTTCCGGTCCGAGGCAGAGCAGTTCCCGTACCAGACTGTTATACAGTTGGTCAGGATGCTCTCGATGGTGCAGCGATAGAAGTTCACCAGGATGTCTGAGGACAGGTGGTTCTTCCTCAGAGTCCTCAGGAAGAAGAGGCGCTGGTGAGCCTTCTTGACCAGCTTGGAGCAGTTGGTCGTCCAGATGAGATCCTCGGCGATGTGGACTCCCAGGAACTTGAAGCTGCTCACACGCTCCGCAGCCGTCCCCTTAATGTGGATGGGTGGATGTGGGTCAGCATTCCTCCTGTAGTCCACGATGAGCTCCTTGGTCTTCTCTGTGTTGAGCAGCAGGTTGTTTGTGTCGCACCACTCAGCCAGACGATCCACCTCCTCCCTGTAGGCGGCCTCATCGTTGTCACTGATGAGGCCAATCACCGTGGTGTCATCTGCAAACTTAATGATGGTGTTGGAACCATCAGCAGGTCTGCAGTCGTGGGTGAAGAGGGAGTAGAGGAAAGGGCTCATCACACAGCCTTGTGGTACACTGGTGTTCATCGTGATTGTAGATGAGCAGTGGTTATCCAGCCGGACATGTTGGGGGCGGTTGGTCAGGAAGTCCAGTAACCATTTGCAGATGAGGGAACTGATGCCCAGGTCTGTCAGTTTTCTGATGAGTTGTGAGGGGTGGATTGAATGCTGAACTGAAGTCTATGAACAGCATTCTGGCGTAGGTGTTGTTGTTGTCCAGGTGTGAGAGGACAGAGTGCAGTGCGATGGAGACTGCATCCTCTGTGCTCCTGTTCTGGCAGTATGCGAATTGGTGGGGGTCCAGGGTGGGGGGGAGACAGGATTTGAAGTGTGCTAGGACCAGCTGCTCTAAGCACTTAGTGATGATGGGGGTGAGGGCTACTGGGCGGTAGTCGTTGAGGCTAGATGGGTTGGAGTTTTTGGGTATCGGGACGATGGAGGTGGATTTGAAGCAGGCCGCTACCACAGCGTGGGCCAAGGACAGGTTGAATATGTCTGTGAGCACTCCTGCAAGCTCCCCAGAACACGCTCTGAGAACACGCCCGGGGATGCCATCAGGACCTGCAGCCTTGTGGACATTGATCCTGCTCAGCACCGCTCCTACATCGGTGGGGGAGAGAGTCAGAGGTTGGTGGTCTGGCGTCACATCTGCTTTGGTTGTGGGGTTCCCTCGCTCAAAACGAGCATAAAAGTTGTTGAGGTCGTTGAGGAAGGAGACATCAGAGGATGCGGGGGAGGGTTTGGTGGTCCTGTAGTCTGTAATGGTCTGGAGTCCTTGCCACATGCGTCGGGGGTTGGAGTTGGAGAAGTGTTCTTCTACCTTCTTTTTGTAATGGTGTTTGGCTTTTTTTATAGCTCTGTTATATTGCTGCCTCTGTTCGGTGGTGTCGAGCCAAACGGACTTTAACGTGTGTTTGAACGAGCTGACGGTTCACTCGTTAAGCTGAAAGAAAGATGCTTTAATCACAGCAGTCACACATGTGTCCACTGTACCATCTGGAACTCTTCTTGTTCAGCACTCGTAATAACACAAACACTAAATCCTCCTGTTTGTAGCAGTGTGTACACCTGAGACTGTCACCTGTGTGTCTGTCCTGCACTCTCTCTCTGTTTCTTTCTCTCTGATTGTGGAATAAAAGTATGAACATGTGTTTATAAGTTACACTTGTGTTTGAATCCTGCAGCTTATCACACATTTGATTTCCATGTGTGACGACTGCAAGTGTCCAGAGTGAGGACAGACTGAGGGACCCACTGCTGCACATCATCTGTGAGGCTTTGCAGCCCTGATGATCCACCAGGACAAACTCAGCAGTGTGTGAGGAAGAGGAGGAGGAAGAGCCAGCAGCAGCTGACAGATGGAGAGAATAGACAGACTGTTCCCTGTTTGTGAAGGACTGCTAGGAAAGTTTAACATCACTAACTGTCTGTCCTGAATCAGTCTTATTAGGTAATGTTCAAATAATGTTATCATCCAGTGTTTTCAGTGTGGGAGAAAGTACTCAGGGCCTTCAAGTTACACACTATGAAAGGCAGCAACAAGTTTAATGTTCAGAAACCTAAAGTATGTATCAGCAGCTGAATGGACCTAAAAATAAATGTTTGTTTCAGTTCTATGAAGCTTTGAGTATTTTGGATCAGTAGCTGCTGTGTTTGTTGCATCATATTGCTGTAATTGTTTATATGCTTTATATATTCTGAGCTAAGTTGATCTATAGTTACATCATATTCTATAAGGATGTTATGTGTTTGTAGACTTTGTGCCCAGTTTAACCCATTTAGCAGAAGTCAGCCTGTTTAAGGCTCTGATATCTATTCTGTGTGACTTAAAGCAGTTATGACATGGTCTGATTTTCTCACCCAATAAAGGAATATTTCATATATCAGTCTACTCTTCATTCTATCAGAAACAGTTATCACAGCTCGTACATTTGCTTTTTACACATGTATGTAAGCATTGAGCCAAATTTAGTAATGCCAACATATTAAAAGAACAATATTTGTCTTATATATAATACATCTATATATACACTGTCACAGATACTTGAGTGTCTTTGAGTGAAGATTTAAGGTGACAGGAAATATAAATAAATGCAACTTGAATCTTTACTGAAGCTCAGTGTTTGGCACAGAGTTCATGTTCACTGCTGTAATAACTAATAATGATTAATATAATTACTATCATATTGGCCATATTATATTTACATTACCACAGTGAGATGATTTTAGTCTCATGAACAACATCAGCTAATTGTTATTTACTAGCTAATCTTAAATAACTGTTCAGTACAGAAATGAAGCCCAACAATCATGTTTTACAGTCCTGTGGTCTCAGCCTCAGATACTCAACTGATCAAAGTGATGTCATGACAAAAATGAACTAACAAAAAACCATTTCTCTCCTTCATTTATGTCAAAGCTGTATGAAACGTTTCTCACGGTTAGTATCATGGCTGCTAGGCAACCTGGGCAGCGCGAGGCTAGACCACATGTGTCAAACTCAAGGCCCGCGGGCCACATCTGGCCCGGCGGACATTTATATCTGGCCCACGAGATCATTTTCTATAGATTTATTGTTATTGTTATGCATGGCCCGGCGATATGAGGCGCTAGTAACACACAAACTACAGATCCCATAATGCAGCGCTGCAGCCTCCTTGGCTAGGCTAACTGGGAACATGCCCACTTCAATCAAGTCAAACTTCTGTTATTGCGAAGCTAGCCGCTCACAATGGTGGAGAGAAAAGTTGATTCTGAAAGCAGAGACTGAATATATGTTTACAGACATGCTGGTAAAGCCGTGTGTCTTATTAGTGGAGCTAACGTGGCTGTAATTAAGGAATTTAATTTAAGACGGCACTACGAGACAAAACATCAGGATAAGCTGAAAAACCTAAACGCAGAAACTACAGAAAGTAGACGAGCTAAAGAAGAATCTGACATTTCAGCAGACGTTTGTCAACAGAGCAAAACCACAAAGTGAAGCTGTTGTGAAAGTTTTATTGTAGCAGAGGAGAAACAGAATTTCAAGCTGCTTTGCAACCCATTTACAGTTGACGTGGAGACTGCACCTGTGCAGATTCAGATGGAGCTGCAGTGTAATGATGCACTCAGGGGAAAGTACGACACTGATTGGCCCGGAGAGTCTATTAGCTCCACTCCTGCAGCAGCGCCCAGCTCTGTCTACATGCGGCTCCAACCTTGTGTTTGCTGTCATTTATTTTTTCTGGGGTTTTGGCAGCATGTTCATATTTCTAACTTGCATAATTTTGACAGGATATATTTTTATGGAGAGCAAAATATTTAAAGTTAAAGTAGATTTTTTTAAGCTTATTTATTCTGGAATTATATTCTTTTCTGCTTTTATTCATATTTATTTTTTAAAAACATTGTTTTAGTGTTCAATAAATGTTTATCTTGTTTGGTCCGCGACCTAAAGTGTGCCTTGAGTTTTGGCCCCCTGTGCAATTGAGTTTGACACCCCTGGGCTAGACCGTCCCATTTCACCAGCCTCGCACTTCCCGTATTTATAGTACGCACCGTACGTAGTACACGTACTGCGCGTACTCCAAGCGTGTGGTCTCTTAATTGGGACCCAGCCATTGGTTCGTACAGTGCTCTTAGAAAGCCTCACCTTTACACACCTGTAGTTATTGTGGTCAAACAGCCTTTGTCTCACCTGGCCATAAAACGTCTCCAGAAAGTGTTTGCAGGACATTTCAGCCAAGCTTTAAGGAAAACAAAGACTGACTGTGTGCATGTATGAGGCAGGAGCCTGAGGTGTTTGTGGGCGTTTCCTCCTGACACTCATCTTCTGTCTAATCTTATGGACACATCTGTTCTGAGCTTGTTTTGTCTGCACTGGCCTGCATGTTGTTAAATGTTGGTTTCCTTCTTTCAGATCTTTCTACACTGTATATATTATTCTGCTGCGTGCCTCTGCTTCTGATATCCACGGTCCACTTGTGTCATACACAGAATGTCCTCCTGTTGCCTGATATGCACTCATCCATGTGTTTTACTTTATTATATTCTCTTTATTATATTTATGTGAACTCAATCGAAATTGTATTAAAACCCTTTGAAGTTATAAAGAGCTTATAGAAGAAAGAAAAGTCTGACACATTTTAACCCACAGCCCTGGAGATCACTGAGGCTGCTTAGCTAATGCATAGCAATCAATAACACTGCACAATGTTTAAGCTCACTATGATAATGCATGTAAGTCAATATGATTGTTTGAGAGAAACTGCCCCTCAGAGAGCAGCAGTAGGGGGGCATCAACACAAAGCTCGAGTCCAGAGAGTTTCCATTAAAACAAAAGAAGAGAGCAGGATTCTTCAAACCTCATGAATAAAGGTGTGAAGAAGAAAAATGTTCTGCTTTCTGTTTGAGATCATCAGTTCATCTGTTCTAAGGTAGTTAAGTGAAGATTAAATCCTCAAGAATCTATGTTTTACTTAAAATATATGTTTCACTATGTTATGTACTCCAAGTGTTAAGAGGAAATCTAACACCGGAGCGGTTCGCAGCAGAGTGTGAAGCAGCAGGAATGAGAATCAGCACCTCCAAATCTGACACTATGGTCCTCAGTCGGAAAAGGGTGGAGAGCCCACTCCGGGTCAGGGACGAGTTCCTGCCCCAAGTGGAGGAGTTCAAGTATCTCGTGTTTTTGTTCATGAGTGATGGGAGAAGGGAGCGGGTCGTACCCGTCTGTCGTGGTGCAGAGAGAGCTGAGTGTAAAAGCGAAGCTCTCAACTTACCGGTCGATCTACGTCCCTACCCTCACCTATGGTCAGGAGCTGTGGCTAGTGACCGAAAGAACGAGATCGTGGAATTAGATTCCTCCGAAGGGTGGCTGGCCTCTCCCTCAGAGATAGGATGAGGAGTTCAGCCATCAGGGGCTCAGGGCAGAGCTGCTGCTCCACATCGAAAGGAGGCAGCTGAGGTGGTTCAGCACTGCTAAATTTCATCAAGGCACCACTAAATATAACATAATATTATATTTTCCTAAGTTCTCTGTTGGAGACAGTGCAGGTCACAGTGCAGCAGGTCAGGCAGAGTGGGGCCTGCTGATGGTCTGTTTGAGGCTGAAGCTCCAGCGCATGTGTCACGTACGTCCGAAGCTTCATTCGAGACGTTCCCACTTCAATACCCGATTCAGTCATTTATAAAGAAGTGAATCACTGGCAGAGTTTGTGCCGTGTTCGGGCGATGATTCTGCAGGAGAGAGCGAACCAGGGTGCCACACATGGAGCAGGAAGGACGAGCCGACGTTCTGCCTGTTCAAAAACCAACTAGAGTAACCTTGTGTTTCTATTTGACTAGTTAATAGACAATTCTACCCCCACGTCAAAAATACACATTTAAGTTCTAATACATATACATGTCTGCTGGTTAATGACATAATCACATGGAGGCAGGAGTCACAGCACAGGCAGACGACTGTGTTATTTATTATTATATTTAATGTCATTTTTTAAATATTATATTTACAAATGTCAAGAAGCAAAGGGAGACCACAGCGTGGCTCATGTTTAAGCAAGGTTGGCTTAGTCATCAAACAATAGACACAAAAAACTTCACCCACAAAAACGCCTGCACAGCGGCACAGCGACAGATATCGCACAGAACTGTCACGTGATATTAAACCTACGCTCTCCGGTGGGCACACGTGATTCAAGATGCTTTGCATATTTCTGGCCAGCAGATGTCACCAAAGAGCAGCAAACTTGTTCTCTGCAAGCTTCAGAAAGCTTCATTTGGTCATCACGAGCAGGACTCGGATTTAAAGTGATGAACTAAACTTATTTATTTTTATATTATCTTATTCTTTTTTTGCTTGAAGAAGAAAGGACTGGCTTTATGCTGTTAAGAGACTGGGCCATGTGTCTCCTTTTATCTGCTCTCTAGCTTACTCTGGAAAAGGCATGATAACTAAGGTGTCCACACTCACATGCGTGTATTAAGATCTGTGATTATTCATTCTGAATCATTCTTAGACACCACAAAGGTAGTTTTGTAATTAATTTTGTAACTTTGAAAGTAACATTTTAATGTTTATCCAGTTGAACTGAGGTTTGCAAACGGTGAAACAGACTGAATATGTTTGCATGTTTCCTTCTGAACAGACGCAGCTTCCTGCATCCTGTCACTGTGTTTGTGAGTTTATGAGATAAATAACTTCTTTAACATTTCTCTCTATTTTATAGCCAACAGCCGGATTTATGAGCACCTCTTTCTCAAATCTGGCTTCACAGAGTTACATCTCTGTCTGTTTTTGAGAGCAGGGCTCTGTGGGGTAAAATATCCTGTAGTGGTTAGGGATAGTCCATTTTAATGTCCATTTTAATCTCAAAATCATCAATATTGTTTTTTTAAGGTGGCCCTAACTCTCCTTATATTGTTATGACGATTGTTCTGTTGCAGATAAATAAACCACAGTGTCCAATGCATCTTGAAAGCTGTTAATTGTCTGAATGACAGATTCTCCAGTTTTGAACAAATGGTGAACAAAAACAGAGATTATTGCCGTGCGGGATCACGTGACAGGTCTTGAACTACAGAGCAAAGAGACTGAGGTCACCGTGAAGAAGCTGAAAGATCGCATTGCTGCGCTCTGAGGAGACGCAGAGATATAGTCAGCTGTGGAACCTGTGTTTGCTGAATCTCCCACAGCAGTAACGAAGATGTAAGAAGGAGGTGATGATATAATCGCCCTGATCCTCCCAGAGGAAAAAAACAAACTCGAGTTCATGATAGAGACTGTTCACAGAGTTGGTCAAACAACAGATGAAAGCAGCTCACGCCCCATCATCATACAGTGCACCACGCGCATCATTGATGGTGTAAGACACACTGCATAAAGAAGAGATTACTACAAGATCAGCAAGATGTACCTTAAGTTCCCTTTTACCTAACATTAACAGGTATTTACCTCAGGCTCACAATCTTACTGTTCAATGTTTAACAATTTTGTGACACGTGTACATTATGATTTATTTTTATTTGGAATACCTCAGGTTCATTCGGTAATATGTTTACAACCAATAATAACCTCTTTATATTTTCTTTAAAACTTTCATACCTCCAAGTTAGTCGTACGAATATTTGGCATTATTATGGTAATGTTTGGACTTGTTTGGGTTTTACATTGTGAGTAGTTAAACACAAACTTTTATAGGAGTATAAATGTTAATTTGCTTAAGCATTTGGGTCACTTCATTGAAAAAAAAACAAAGAAAAAAAATAGTCTGAAGAATTTTACGTAGGTACTCAAAACTTAGTGTTCCCTTTTGAGAGTATCTTCTTTAGGTGTTTATACCTTAGCACCTTATAAGTTTCTAGTTAATTTAACATCCAGTTCACTTTATTCGTTCCCTTCTTCCCTTATGGCAGGCTTACATTTCAGATCCTTAAAAATACTATCCCTTAAAGCTCAAGGTATTCATGACAGTACCAAAAGAAAGTCCATTTTCATTTTCTGTAGACAGAAAAATGCTGATTTGATTTTTCTACAAGAAACTCATTCGTGTGATAATGATGTAAAATTTTGGAAAGCAGGGTGTGTGATCACTGTTATTTTTGCCTCTCAACATTCGGCAGGCGTAGCTGTTAGGTTTAAATTGTTCAATGTTATCATTGTGTTACTTAAATTTTTAAGTCTTAGATCAAACAACATGATCAAAGACATTCAATTCAATTCAATTCAATTTTATTTATATAGTGCCAAATCACAACAAATGTCGCCTCAAGGCGCTTCATAGATACAGAGAAAAGCCCAACAATCATATGACCCCCTATGAGCAAGCACTTTGGCGACAGTGGGAAGGAAAAACTCCCTTTTAACAGGAAGAAACCTCCAGCAGAACCAGGCTCAGGGAGGGGCGGGGCCATCTGCTGTGATTGGTTGGGGTGAGAGAAGGAAGACAGGATAAAGACATGCTGTGGAAGAGAGACAGAGATTAATAACAGATATGATTCAATACAGAGAGGTCTGTTAATACATAGTGAGTGAGAAAGGTGACTGGAAAGGAAAAACTCAATGCATCATGGGAATCCCCCGGCAGCCTACGTCTATTGCAGCATAACTAAGGGAGGATTCAGGGTCACCTGGTCCAGCCCTAACTATATGCTTTAGCAAAAAGGAAAGTTTGAAGCCTAATCTTGAAAGTAGAGATAGTGTCTGTCTCCTGAATCCAAACTGGAAGCTGGTTCCACAGAAGAGGGGCCTGAAAACTGAAGGCTCTCCCTCCCATTCTACTTTTAAATACTCTAGGAACAACAAGTAGGCCTGCAGAGCGAGAGTGAAGTGCTCTAATAGGGTGATATGGTACTACAAGGTCATTAAGATAAGATGGGGCCTGATTATTTAAGACCTTGTATGTGAGGAGCAGGATTTTGAATTCAATTCTGGATTTAACAGGAAGCCAATGAAGGGAAGCCAAAACAGGAGAAATATGCTCTCTCTTTCTAGTCCCTGTCAGTACTCTTGCTGCAGCATTTTGGACTAACTGAAGGCTTTTCAGTGAGTTTTTTGGACATCCTGATAATAATGAATTGCAGTAGTCCAGCCTGGAAGTAATAAATGCATGAACTAGTTTTTCAGCGTCACTCTGAGACAGGATATTTCTAATTTTAGAGATGTTGCGCAAATGGAAGAATGCAGTCTTACATATTTGTTTAATATGTGCGTTGAAGGACATGTCCTGGTCAAAAATGACTCCAAGGTTCCTCACAGTGTTACTGGAGGCCAAGGTAATGCCATCCAGAGTAAGAATCTGGTTAGATACCATATTTCTAAGCTTTTCAGCGCCGAGTACAATGACCTCAGTTTTATCTGAGTTAAGAAGCAGAAAGTTAGTGGCCATCCAAGTCTTTATGTCTTTAAGACATTCCTGCAGTTTAGCTAATTGGTGTGTGTTATCTGGCTTCATGGACAGATAGAGCTGGGTGTCATCTGCATAGCAGTGAAAATGTATGCTATGTCTTCTAATGATGCTGCCTAGGGGAAGCATGTATAATGTAAACAGAATTGGTCCTAGCACTGAACCCTGTGGAACTCCATAATTAACCTCAGTGTGTGAAGAGGACTCTCCATTTACATGCACAAATTGGAGTCTATTAGATAGATATGATACAAACCACTGCAGCACAGTACCTGTAATACCTACAGCATGTTCTAATCGCTCTAATAGGATATTATGGTCAACAGTATCGAATGCTGCACTAAGGTCAAGAAGGACAAGCACAGAGATGAGTCCACTGTCAGAGGCCATAAGAAGATCATTTGTAACCTTCAATAAAGCTGTTTCTGTGCTGTGATGAACTCTGAAACCTGACTGAAACTCTTCAAATAAACCATTCCTCTGCAGATGATCTGTTAGCTGTTTGACAACTACTCTTTCAAGGATGTTTGATATAAAGGAAGGTTGGAGATTGGCCTATAATCAGCTAAGACTGCTGGGTCTAGAGATGCTTTTTGAGTAAAGGTTTAACTGCAGCCACCTTGAAGGCCTGTGGTACATAGCCGATTATTAGAGATAGGTTGATCATATATAAGATCGAAGAATTAATCAATGGCAGGACTTCTTTGAGCAGTTTTGTAGGAATGGGGTCTAAAAGACACGTTGATGGTTTGGAGGAAGTAATTATTGAAGTTAACTCAGAAAGATCGATTGGAAAAAAAGAGTCTAACTTAACATCAATGGAACTAAGAGTAGCTGTAGACATTCCTTTGTTTCTATTGCCCTCCCCAGCCTGTTGGTGGGGGAGGCTGTAGTGTTTATTATAGGCACATCCTATGGGAAGGTTCTGTTTTCTTGCTTAGTAAGTTTCCTGCTTTTATGATCCTTTTGGTGAGCAGGTCACACAAACACACACGTGCACACACACACACAATACCTTATCTTTTATAACCATAGAGGGTGTTTACAATGGGTGGTGCTTGTGTGTACTCTAACTGTTTTCAATAAAAGGCGGCAAGCGGAGGCCGGTTCATCGAAGTGGTCTGAGACGGAGGGCAGAAGGGCTGCTCTGAGATCCTCCCTTGCACAAGTAAAATCGCTGTTCGTCTTGCTTCCTTGTCATTAACGGGAATAAGTCTCTAAACCAGCGGCCTGTGGAAGCACAGACCCAACAGGAGCCATTCTGCTTAACAACTTTAAAGGTAACATTATTGAGTCATTGTCTTCAGATGAAGGCAGATGCAAACAAATATGTAAGACTGCTTTCTTCCATTTGTGCAACATCTCTAAAGTTAGAAATATCCTGTCTCAGAGTGACGCTGAAAAACTAGTTCATGCATTTATTACTTCCAGGCTGGACGACTGCAATTCATTATTATCAGGATGTCCTAAAAACTCCCTGAAAAGCCTTCAGCTAATCCAAAATGCTGCAGCAAGAGTCCTGACAGGGACTAGAAAGAGAGAGCAGATTTCTCCTGTTTTGGCTTCCTGTTAAATCCAGAATTCAAAATCCTGCTCCTCACATACAAGGTCTTAAATAATCAGGCCCCATCTTATCTTAATGACCTTGTAGTACCATATCACCCTATTAGAGCACTTCGCTCTCGCTCTGCAGGCCTACTTGTTGTTCCTAGAGTATTTAAAAGTAGAATGGGAGGCAGAGCCTTCAGTTTTCAGGCCCCTCTTCTGTGGAACCAGCTTCCAGTTTGGATTCAGGAGACAGACACTATCTCTACTTTCAAGATTAGGCTTCAAACTTTCCTCTTTGCTAAAGCATATAGTTAGGGCTGGACCAGGTGACCCTGAATCCTCCCTTAGTTATGCTGCAATAGATGTAGGCTGCCGGGGGATTCCCATGATGCATTGAGTTTTTCCTTTCCAGTCACCTTTCTCACTCACTATGTGTTAACAGACCTCTCTGCATTGAATCATATCTGTTATTAACCTCTGTCTCTCTTCCACAGCATGTCTTTATCCTGTCTTCCTTCTCTCACCCCAACCAATCACAGCAGATGGCCCCGCCCCTCCCTGAGCCTGGTTCTGCTGGAGGTTTCTTCCTGTTAAAAGGGAGTTTTTCCTTCCCACTGTCTCCAAAGTGCTGCTCATAGGGGGTCATATGATTGTTGGGTTTTTCTCTGTATCTATGAAGCGCCTTGAGGCGACTTTTGTTGTGATTTGGCGCTATATAAATAAAACTGAATTGAATTATTCTGGTTTTCAAATTGGACAACACCTTCTTTATAATCTGTAATTTATACAGTCATAACAACACAAATCAGGCCAAATCTATGTGCATACAATTATCTGAGAAACTTGATTCCTTAAAATCAAACTACAAGGGAGCCCACATGATTCTTGCAGGAGATTATAATGATGCTCCAGACGATCTTATAGATAGAGTACCAATAAGAACATCTCAACACTCACAATTTAAAAGCACTGCGTTTTTCTGTGAACAACTTGCAGATATAGACGTATGGAGATTTTACCTGGAGCAATGCAAATAGATCTCTACAATCCAGAACTGACTTGTGGTTAATATCTTCTTCATGTTTGCATTCTGTTTCAGAATCTTCTCGTGATTTTGCTCCATAAACTGATCACAAATTGATCACAATTCACGTAGTTGGAGTCAAAGTCAAAGTAAACTACGTGGTTTTTGGAAGCTAAATAATAATTTATTGAGTGATGATACATTTTGTAATATAGTGGAAAAAACGGCAGAATATTTGGGGATACCAATATGAATCACACACTAAAATGGTTTTCAAATCAAGGTAAGAGAAGCAGCAATAAGCAAAGAAATGAAAAAAACAAATGAGTCTAAAGAAATCAGTATAATGAATGAATTAAACATATTCATGAAGAAAGATGCTCTTTCATATTATTAAGAAATTAAATTGAAAAGACTAAAGGAAGAAATAGATCATGCATATATTAACATGCACTGTTCCAAAAAATAGTAATGTCAAAGTATCTTACTGTATATTTTACAGTTTTGTCTTTCTAGGATATCATTAAATTTAGTAGGCTGTGATTTTACATGCCAAAGGTAAAATAACATAACATCACTGTAAATATAGTAAAACACAATTTACTTGTTTTTTAAATATATTTTTTTGCACATATGCATATTTAGATTGTAAAAATACATCCAGAAATGTATCACAAATATTTGTCTGTTATGTGAGAGAATGATCTGTTAAATTCAAATGTAATACTATGGAAAAATATATAAAATGATAGAAAATTAATGAAAATAATCAATAATTAAAGTATTTGAATTATAATCTTGCTGAAAATTTCATTATTAACAAGTGAAAATATAATTAATAGGAATAAAAACATATAAAACATTGCATGGCCACGCTGTGCTAATTATATATTTTAAAAATAAATGTAGAGGCAGGAATTGCAGTTAATATAAATCTCAAAGAATTCCCAACATTCCTGAACAGAAACAGGCCTCTGCACCTGGGGTGAGGGTGTGGCCATGAAAACAATGTGACATGCCATTGGATGGACACATAATAACATGACGCTAAGCATCGACCAATGAATGTGAACTAACAACCACAAGGTCGCGGGTAGGGCTGCACTGTAGGAAAACATCCTAATATAAAAGTATTTCACTGCATTTTACAGTTTTGTTCTTCTAGAACATCATTAAAGTTACGTAAATAGACTGATTTCACATTTCAAATGTAAATTAACGTTAAATCACTGTAATGTAATAAAACATAATTTTCATGATTATTAAATGTATCTGTCTGTACATGAGCATATTTAGATTGTTAAAATAATTCACAAATGTATCCTGATTTCAAAAATATCTGAAAGATTGAGCTGTTGAATTCAAATGTGATGCTGTGGAAAAGTATATAACATGATCCCTATAAGCTTGTGTTACATCACATAAGTATTATTATCGTTGCTATTTAGGGTGATCGTGGCTCAAGAGCTGGCAGTTCACCTTATGATCAGAAGTTTGCCGGTTCGAGCCCCGGCTCGGACACTCTCGGTATTGTGTCCGTGGTCAAGACTCTTCACCTGCTGGTGATGGCCAGAGGGGCCGATGGTGCGATATGGCAGCCTCGCCTCTGTCAGTCTGTCCCAGGGCGTGCGATCCATTATTATTTAAACCAACTGTTAACTGTATATTTCTGTACATTTAAGTATTATGGTTCATATTGCCACATTCATTGACCTTGTTTATAGGTAATTTCATTGTTTGATCACGTTAAAATGTTCCTAATTTAATGTCTAAATGGCTGGCTAA
Source organism: Neolamprologus multifasciatus (assembly GCF_963576455.1). Lineage (NCBI taxonomy): Eukaryota > Metazoa > Chordata > Actinopteri > Cichliformes > Cichlidae > Neolamprologus > Neolamprologus multifasciatus. The sequence goes on along the minus strand of NC_140450.1, from coordinate 36,780,873 downwards.
ATGTCTCACTTGGAAAAGGCAGAATCCCATGTAAAATTAGCGCAACAAACTCTATTTTCATTACTGAAACTAACTGTATTTTCATGAGAAAGTTATTTTCTGTTATGTTACGGTCGTATTTTGGCGCCTCAGCTGCCAGAATATTACTGTTTTTTTAGGATTCGTTTTTTTTCTTCCTATTTATAGATAATTTCATTGTTTAATCACATTAACATGTTCCTAATTTAATGTTTAAGATTACTTGAAAAGGCAGAATCCCATGTAAAATTAGCGCAACAAACTGTATTGTCATTACTGGAAATAACCGTATTTTTATGAGGAAGTTATTTTCTGTTATTTTACGGTAGTAAAATAGCTGCGGGAATATTACCGTTTTTTAAAGATGTTTTTTGTAACAGTGTGGCTACAGGGGCTTTTACAAAGTCCAAAGCAAAATGGCTAGAACTAGGTGAAAGAAATTCTTGTTACTTTTGTGCTCTTGAGAAACCAAAGAAGAAACAATATATCTGCTCTTAAGATTGATAATAACATACCCACTAATCATTTAGATATCTCACAACATGTTGGTTCATTCTACAATGATATATACAAATCAAATTGTAATGATTGCGATAGATTTATCGAGTCAGTTAAAAATTTTGCACCAACTATCTCAGAAAACTTTAAAACTAATTGTGAACGTCCCATAAGAAAACCAGAAATTTCAGGGGCAATTCGATCAATGAAAAAGGGCAAGTCTCCAGGCAAAGATGGTTTATCAGTGGAATTTTATTTACAGTTCTGGGATATCATTGTTGATCCTTTATTAGAATTATTTAAGGAATGCCGTGATAGAAAAGAAATGTCCACAAGCATGAAGCAGGGTATTATAACTTTAATTCCTAAACCTGATAAAGATCTATAGAAAATTGGAGGCGTATCACACTTTTGAACATAGATTTTAAGATCATCTCATTGATCTATGCCAAAAGATTAAAAAAAAAAATCTTGATGAGATCATAGCTGAAACGCCGGCGACAAATGTCGCCTTGAGGCGACATTTATTTTTTTTTGACCTATTACACCACCCTGACAATATAAATAATGGTTCCCTTATTGTGTTTCTTGATTTTTATAAAGATTTCGATACGGTAGAACATTATTTCTTATTTAAAGCACTCAAAACCTTTGGTTTTGGTCCAAACTTTGTGTCAACTATCGAAATGTTTTATAAAAATATTGACAGTTGTGTTATACTATATCCAAATACTACTAAGATTTCCAGTCATGAGATCTGTTCGCCAAGGTTGCCCAATTTCGCCCTTTTTATTTTTGTGGCTGAACTACTTTCATTACACATTTTGAATAGCCCAGTAATTAAAGGTTTATCTGTTATGGGTAAATCAGACTGACTCAACTAGCAGATGACACCGCGCTATTCTTAAAAAACAAAGATCCGATTGAAAAGGCTATTTCATTAATAGACAGATTCTCAACTGCCTCTGGATTAAAACTAAATAAATCTTAATGTGAAATTTTATTTCAATCAAATGTCAAATCTTTATACGATATTCCTGTCAAAAACTGTGTTAGTTACCTTGGTATTCATGTCTGTAAGAATGACACGGAGCGTCAACAACTCAATTTCTCTCCCAGGATGGAAAAAGCTAAAACTATGTTGAACTTACGGCTCCAAAGAGACCTATCAATTTTTGGTAGGAGGTGTTTCCAGATTTGTGTATCCAGCCCTTTCCCTTAATGTGTATGATTCCATGTGTAAAAATATTTTGTTAACTTTGTATGGAAGAATAAGCACCATCATCTGGAAAATCATTGCTTTGTGGACCTAAAGATAAAGGTGGTTTTGGCCTTCTGGACTTCATGGACCTGAACTATACATTAAAGGTGAAATGGCTAAAAGAATGGTTAAAATCTCCTCGATCATTATGGCATTTCATTCCACAACATTTTTGGGAATGTTGGAGGTTTACAGTTCCTATTGTCTTGTAATTACAGTTTATCAAAGTTACCAGTTAAAACCAGCTTGGAAACGATGTTGTTCACATAACTTTTCTCCACATAGATCTATTATCTGGAATAATGAATGTATCACTAAAAGGAACAAATCGCTTTATTTGCAGAATTGGATTGATAAAAATATAATCTATTTAAAAGACTTATTTGACGCTGAAGGCCAGCTACTTAGTTACAATGACTTTATTACAGAAAAAACATCCCTATCAAATTTAAAGATTTTAGCTCAGTAATAAAGTCCGTTCCTAGTGGACTGAGTTGATGAAAAGCTACAAAAAACAGAACACACCACATGCATCCGTTAACACTCTTTATATAAATGGTATTGATCTCTTAAGCAAGAAATGCACCAATAAACATATTAGAGAATGTTTGTATAATGCGAAGAAAATAACAATAATTTTTGGAATGCTATTTTTGAAAATATCAACTGGGATAAGGCGAGGCTTGTTCCTTTTAGATTTTGTATCACAAACAAAATAAGAGAATTACATTTACAACAGGAAAATACTACATAACATTTTACAACATATACAACATAACATACACACAACATTTCAAGATTCTGTGACACTGATAGAAAATGTACCTTTTGTAAAACTAAACCTGAAAGTGTAACTCATCTGTTCGTATAGTGCTACATTTTGGAGAGAACTTGAAATTCTATACTGTGCAAAACAACATACAGAGTCGAAATTGAAGGGAAGGACATTATCACTTATTTTGAAACCAAAGGAAAAAGGTTAGTGTACCATTATCTTTATATCTTACTAGGGAAATTCCTCACACATAAATGTAAATTTCCAAACTCAACCCATTTGTTTTTGATTGAAATGGAATATTACTTAAACTCTCTTAAATCAACTTCAAATAAAAAAGATTTATCATTGATTGAAATTCATTCCGAATTTTTCAACAAATGAGCTGTCACAGATACATTCAAGTACAAAGCTGTTACGAAGTCTGTCACATCCCTCTTTTCCCCTTTATTTATTTACCCTTCTTATTTTCAGTGTACTGCTTATTGTTACGCTGTTTTGTCCTGTATCTCTACTGTACAAACTGAACTGGAGTGACTGACTGTTCACGTTACAATTTCAAATAAAGTTCTGAAAAAAAATCAAGGTTAAAAAAAGTTGTTTCCAGTTTGATCACGTGATGAACAAAGGCTGAAAGTGAAAGCAAGCGACGGTCTGCGCCGAGTCCACAGACAGCTGCAATGACCGCGATCAGCAGAGCAGAGGTGGGTGCTCCTGTTCTCGTGTACAGCTAAAGCGACGGAAGCACAGCAACGTTTTTACGGTGGTCCGGTTTGCGCAGTGTCGCCTGCAGCGTCGCCTGCAGCGTATCTGCGCAGCTGCTCTGGCAGCACGTAGTTAGAGTGCGCTGCTTTCTCTTCTTTAGTTCATCACAAAAGCAGCTTTTACAAAACAGCGTTAACAGAGTTACCTGCGATACGGCGCTCACGCGGCTGTTTAATACGACTTCCGGTGTCTGACAAAACACCGTAATTATCAAGCTGTGAATCTGTGATTAATACGAGCTCTGCTCTGAGCTCTGCCACTCATGCTACGGTACTTTGGCTGTATCCCAGTTCAGGGTCTGCAGCCTTAAAGGCCGCGTTTTAAGGCCGATTACGTCACAACGACGCGACGAAGGCTGCTCGAAATGCGGCCCTCAAATGCGTCCTTTATTTCCCTGAATTTAAGGATGGGTCGGTGTAGCCTTCATGGCCCAACATATCCCAGATTCAGGGCCGTGCAGAGAGGTTTAAAGGGGCGGGTGCTCAAAGTTAAAAAGGGGCACATTGAACCAGGCTGAATAACAACAACACACATTCATTAAGAATCTAATATGGGCAACAAGGCAAAGCAAACGTAGCCGATGTTTTACCTGATGGGTACAATGTTGCGGTTGAGGGGTTGCTGTGGATAGTGCTGGAGGGCAGGGCTGTGTTGATCTGAGACTGTAGACATTAAAAAGTCCACAGGAGAGATGGTAGCTGATTAAACAAGTGTCATGAGATAATAACAAAATGCAGAGATTGGTGACAGCGCTTGGAACCATAAGGACACAAAAAACTGTGAGAAATAATTTAGGCTCTGCCTGTGAATCACTCTTTGCTTCTCTTCTTCCTTCCATCATTTCATATATCACTCTCCACTTGCTGTCTATCTGAGAACAAGGCACAACTTGCTATTGCAATAAACTATAATCTAATTATCCACACCTAACAACTCTCAACTTAATCTATAATAAAATGATGACAGAAAAATGTTATAGCACTGCCTTTAGTAGCCTCACACAGCTCTACTGTTTCCTCCTCATGTCCTTACCAGCCATGTCTGGACATTGTTATATCATGAGTAATATTTAAAAAAATCCATCTAAATAACACACACACACGCACACACAGTGACATTTTAGACCTTCTTCAGAATACTGTATATACTATGGGCATCACGGTGCTGATCCAGAATCCTTACATTATTATTTATTACTAGAGCTACAATAATAAAGCAATGAGGAGGGAGAAGTAATAAATATGAAATAATGTATTTATGATGATTCCATTTGTTTCACTATCCACTCTGTGCAGGAGCAAAGCTTATTACATGTTTAAACTGTAGAGATACAATAATTTTACTGTTGTAAAATCCAAATTTTGTCTTATTTAAAATATAAATCTAATATAATCTGCTTCCTAATGTATGTTCTTTAAAATACAGCGTGTGTTTTTTAATATATTATAATTATAATAATGCATAATTATGTGGACATGCATATTAGATCGTTTTTTAGTGAAATATAATCCCTCCAGAAAGGCAGGAAAAGCCTGGAAACTTACTTTAAAACTAAATATGTTCTAAATACTTTAAAACTAAATATGTTCTAAATACTTTAAAACTAAATATGTTCCCTAAAACGGTGACAGAGCTACAGACCCATGACAGCCTTACACAGGTAGCCAGCAGCTATGATCAGCACTACATGTGCAGTTAATAAAAGGACAGGTAATGTTTGTCACGCTGTTGCACACACAGCACGCTCGTTTGTTTCAGTTCAACAGTTGCAACAAGACAGCTGACCAACGTGTACGTAATAAGCTAACACTCCTGTGTGCTACACACTACAGTGTACGTTGTACACCTGCTTACTGGTTTTGTCACATCAGTCTGTGTCTCTGAGTTAACTTGTGTTTCTCAGCTCCGGACTACAAAAAATGCGCGTGCTCTTTGTGAGCTCGTTCCCGGCTCGTAACCAGCGCGTTCTGCCGTCAAGGGCGATCATTGGTTAAATGTGATCATGTGACTGATGCAAGCCAGAGCCTTTTATTTAGCAAAACTGTGATTAATAGTTAAATATTATTGTTGAGGGGCACAGACAGGACTCCGCACGCACACACACATTAAAAAAAAAAAGAATTTTAAAAAGTTGCCTCAACAAAAGGACACTTTGGGCACCCATCAGGAAAGGGGCGGGTGCTCAAGCCCCTCTGCCCCCCCCCCCCCTGCACGTGCCTGCCCAGACGTCATAGCGCAGCGGTGGGTTACCATATTATATTTACATTACTAAACTGAGATGATTTTAGTCTCATGAACAACATGAGCTAATTGTTATTTACTAGCTAATCTTAAATGACTGTTCAGTACAGAAATGAAGCCCAACAATCATGTTTTACAGTCCTGTGGTCTCAGCCTCAGATACTCAGCTAATCAAAGAGATATGGCGTTATTTTTGTGCCATTATTCTGAGCGCACGTAAAAAAAGTTTGCAGGTGTAAGTGTTGTATTTTTGAGGAGAAATTTATTTCGGGCGAAGAAAAGCTGAATTTGAGTGAAAATTCATTCCTGCGTGCAAAAACTGTATTTCAGTGTTTGCTGTTATCCACACACACACACACACACACACACAGCAGCCCCTCTCGCTCATTGCGCTCACTCGCAATGTTTTTCTCGCGCTCTCAACATTTCTGCCCGTGCGCGAGCAACTCTTTCTTACACCGTTATATTTGTGCCACAAAACCAGCCAATCACAGACTTGGATGCAAAAAACTCTGATTGGCTGTTTTGGTCTCCAATCAGCTCGAAATGACGAAATGCTCCCAGAATGCACGGATCAATGATCAGCTGATCGTCTCTCTCGTTTGTTTATCGCCCACTTTGCGCCAGAAACAGGAAACCAGCGGATGTCGCGCTAAACAGCAGCAGCACGTTTAAGCTTGATCAGCTGTTGTTAGAATTTATTTAATATTAATTTCTAGTATCAGCTGATGTTTGCTGGAGCCACAGCTGTAAAGCTGCTGGTCATGATGGTTTGGATATGTGGTGAGAGGGAAACATGAAGGTGATAAATTTCATGCATATATACCAACAAGACAGTGTACATCACTGTCACAGCGGCGTTTGTTTTAGTTCAAAGGCTTTATGGTTTTTCATATAATACCTGGTGGTGGTTTTGTCAGTTCAGCCTTTTATATTATGTTTAACCCGAGTGACCACCCGGTCAGCTGGTGGGTAACAGGCATCTCCGAAAACGTCAGAGCACTTATACAAATATGTGGTGTCTTGATGAATCGAGCAGGTATTTGAAGTTTACTCAGCACCATTCTCGCATGAAAATATCTTAAAAGTTTATTTTGTGACCCAGACAGAGTAATATTTCAAACTCTGCCACTCTGTGCTCCTCCGCCACTGCCTCGTTTGAGTTTTGGACGAAATGCATTCTGGGATCTTGCATTTCCTCATTTCGAGCTGATTGGAGACCAAAACAGCCAATCAGATTTTTTTGCATCCAAGTCTGTGATTGGCTGGTTTAGTGGCACAAATATAACGGTGTAGAGAAAGAGTTGCTCGCGCACGGGCAGAAATGTTGAGAGCGCGAGCAACACATTGTGAGCAAAAACTGAGCAAGAGGGGCTGCTGTTGTGTGTGTGTGTGTGTGTGTGTGTGCGTGTGTGGATGATAGCAAACACTGAAATACAGTTTCTGCACGCAGCAATTAATTTTCACTCAAATTCAGCTTTTCTTCGCTCAAAAAAACTTTCTCCTCAAAATGCAACACTTGCACCTGCAAACATTTTTTACGTGTGCTCAGAATGGCGGCACAAAAATAACGCCATAAAGTGATGTCATGACAAAAATGAACTAACAAAAAAACATTTTTTTTCTCCTTCATTTCTGTCACACAAAGCTGTAACGTTTCTCGCGGTTAGTATCATGGTTGCTAGGCAACCTGAACAGCGCGACGACGGGTAGACCGTCCCATTTCACAAGCCTCTCATTTCCGCACTTCTCGTACTTATAGTACGCACCGTACGTAGTGCGCGTAGTGCGTGTACTTCAAGCGTGCGGTCTGTTAATTGGGACACAGCCTTTGACTGCGTGGCTTTCAGGGCTGTGCGTGGCGTTCATGGCAGCATCGAGCGTGTTTGTGACCGGACGGAACGCCTGCTGTGCCAAAAAGTGTTTGTTTGCTTAATTAATCAGACTTAAGTGAACAGGTTTACACAGGGGTCATATAGAAAGTATGACTGCGTTATTGCACCTACATAACCGATCCAGTCCTTTTTGGCCAATTAAAATATCCTTATTGAACTATTGTTACATTTGTTACGTTTATGCTGTCCTCTTTTTCTTTGATTGTGCTTTAAAAAAAGACATTTTTACTGTGAATAAGACTTTGAACGGGATCAATAAAGGACATATAATTCTACCTTCACACATCATTGTTGTTTGTAGCTCAAGATGAGTTTCTTTAATTCATTAGAGACACATTTGACACGTTTCACATGTTCTAGGCCAACAGGCCATTAACAGCTCTTCAATCGTCTCTCAGCCTGTCAACTTTGGCATGTAAAACGATTCAGAAATAATAATTGTTTTTATTATTTTATTATCAATTTAGGCCTATTCTTCTTGTCCTTATTTCCATCATATCTGCACAATGGTACAATACTGAACATGAGATTCTTTTTGATGGCACTATTCTTCATAACATGAATCATCATCATCATCATCTTCATTAATGATAATACTTAGAGATCTTCCTGACCTTAATGCAGTGGAATATTCCTCTTGTTTGTTATGTAGAATAGAATAGAATAGAATAGAATAGAATGCCTTTATTGTCACTATACAGTTGTACAATGAGATACAGAGCATCTCCTACTCAGTGCAAACATGGGGGCGGGGTGCACAGTTCTGCAGCAGTATAAAAAAATATATATAAAATGTACAAATATACAATCCGGTGTAAAAATAAAAAAGTAAACATGTAAATATGTAAATAAATAATGTTTTGTATATACAGTTCAGGTTATTGCACATTCATAGAGGAGAATGGGGGGGGGACTGTGTTATCAGTGCATGTGTGCGTTAAGGGTGGTTATGGTTATTCCTGTTGTCCTATGTGTCCTCCACAGCTGGTGTGGAGCACCAAGAATTTCGTGACAATAACAGGCTTTTCTATTCTATTGTGTTTCTATTTGTCTGTCTAACGTGGCAGCTCTGGTATGGACACAGTTCTTGACTCAATATTCTGAGCTTTATTGTAATGTCGTGCATTTTAATGGCATTAATGATCAAATAACTAAAGCTGTCCTGTCTCGTTGCAGTTTTTCACAGACATCATTCTCAGCATTGATGAAACTCCTTTTAAAGATAAGGGAACATTAAGGAACATTGTTGAAAGCAGGAGGGATGGTTACTCCTGTGAGAAGAAGGGTTCCTGTTACAGAGTGAAAGGAACCTTTGAACAGCTGGACAAACTTGTAAGAAGATGCCAAAGAGCGACCGATCCTCACAGTACTGCTACACAGGGACGGACAGGTCAGCACAGTCATCACGCTTCCACTCGTGTCAGATCTGTGGAAGTGTCTCAGGTTGTTATGGACTACATTAATAAAAAATGTGAAGAAAAACTTGGAAAAATTCTTGGAAACTGTTCACTGGTCCTTGTATCACAGTCTGACGTCACTGCACGGATTACTTTCAGACCACAGAGCGAGTCGATCCGCCAAGCTGCCTTCGTCAGGCAGAGGTTCATCACATTTTACCAGAGAGTTGCGTCTGACCTGCACGTCATATCTGTCCCTGGGAATCTCCACGAGCACAACAAGCTGCAGAGGAAATTCCCAACTCTCATCTTTGAACCAAGCAACAATAAACTAACAGTCATGGGACCTTTCCCACACGTAGCTGAATTTAAAGAGTTTCTTTGGAAAAACCGTTCAACCAAGCGTCTGGTCAGCAAAACTCCAACAGACAGTCTGAGCAACAGAATCTCAGCGTCGTCATCGGCACACAAAGATCCCGATGAGGAATCCTGCCCCATCTGTATGGAAACAATAGTCGTAAATAAGAAAAAGACACTGCGGTGCAAGCACTCGTTCTGCAGCGACTGTCTGGAGAAAGCTTTTGTATACAAGCCCGTCTGTCCCACCTGTGGGGAGTTATATGGTACTCTAAAGGGGACGCAGCCTGATGGAGGCACTATGGAGGTCACCAAAAACGCTTCACCTTTGCCTGGTTATGAGAAGCATGGAACAATAATCATCCACTATTATATTCCACGTGGCATTCAGAAGGTGAGAGTGCAGACACAAGGTCATTTTCTCTGTGATCTGCTTCCTGGTTTCAGGCATGTTTGGTCAGAGTCAGAATGATTAAAAACAGAAATCAGACTGAGGCTAAATCCAGACAGCAGAATATAAGAACGTAACTTTTAGTGTGTGTTTGTTACCCTTTCATGACCCCAGTCTGCAGCATCTAGGTTTCACATCATCATCATCAGAAAAATGTTCCATCTGCTCACCTCACCACCACCACACTCTGCACTTCCACCAGAGCTCCACACCCTTCTTTTAAATCACATGTCAACATCCATCTGTTCAGACCCGTCATTATAACTTGGTCCTCGTCTCTTGGTACCTTGATTAGTTTTAGAGTTGTGACTCGATTTGTTTACTTCATTTAATCGTCTGTTTTTATTTTACTGTACTAATGTCAGGTGACCTTGAGATCTGAATCTAAAACAAGATACCTGATTGAGAGCCTGAGTCTCCTGTCACCACAGGTCAGCCACTAACCAGACGGTCGGTGGTTCAATCCCAGGCTGCATGCCAAATATCCTTGGGCAAGACACTAACCCCATGTTTGCCTACTGGTGGCGCCAGAGTCCGGCAGCCTCGCCTCTGTCAGTGCGCCCCAGGGTGGCTGTGGCTACAATGTAGCTGCCATCACCAGTGTGTGACTGATTGTAGTGTAAAGCGCTTTACACATACAGGACATTTACCATTTACACTAACCTGGTCCTGGTGACCCTTCTACTGCTCTTATCAGTACCTGCACCAGATTTGATGCTGTGTGACTCTTGCAGTGGGCGTGTTTGTCCAATTGCATGACCCTCTTGGTTGTGTTGTAGTGAGCAGTCAGTCACGTAGCTTTCCATTGCCCCAGTTCACGTGTCAGTGAATTATGGCTTTGGCTAGTTCACTGACAAAATGTAACTTGTTGTATTTAATTTTATTTATATAGAACCAAATCACTACCAGAATCACCTGGAGGGGCTTTATATTGTACTGTAAAGAAAAACCTACACCAGGCAGCTGCAGTGAGCATCAGGCAGCAGTGGTCACAGCGCCGCCCGTCTGATCCTGCAGGCGTGAGAAACTCTGCAGCTTTGGAAGTCGTGTTGTTGACAGCTCATACTGGTCTGATCGAGGTCACCTCGTCTGTGCAGCAAAGCTTGATTTATTGCCAGTTATATGGTCAGTGTTGGTCACAAAGTTCATGTCACTGGAATCACATCACAGTCAAACAGTGGTCTGTACTAAACTCAGTAATTACACGCTGAAAGATCAAAACCCAACAGACACGTGTCAGCGTGAACTCTTTGATCAGACAGAGCAGGAACAGTGTGCTCCTGATGGCACCAGCCTGGAGGTCGGGGGGGCTGTGTTAGGGAGGGCGTCCAATATGAAATATTTGTCAGATCAAACAAAAACTCAAAGAGGTGTTTTGGAGGTCGTACTGCTGTGAACTAGACGAGTGTACAGGAAGCACACAGGTGGGTTCATTCGTGTGAGACTCACAACTTCTGTCTTGTGTGCATAATTTTATTTGTTTTATTTTCTTTTATTTCTCAGCACATATAAGCTTTACGTTTATAAAGAGCAACTGCAGGGTCAGGCCCTAAAACTACAGCTACCTGAGAGCCAAATCCACATTGAGTCAAGGCAAGTTGGATAAAGCAGAGAAACCTTGTCTGTCTGCAGGAGGAGCATCCCAGCCCAGGCCAACCGTATGAAGGAGCGTCCCGGACAGCCTACCTCCCAGACTCCCCAGAGGGCAGGAGGGTCCTGGGCCTGCTGAGGCGAGCCTTCGATCAGAGGCTCATTTTCACCATCGGACGCTCCACGACCAGCGGCAGAAACAACACAGTCACATGGAACGACATCCACCACAAAACCTCAACACACGGAGGACCGACTCAGTAAGGACAATGGCAGCACTGCAGCTCATTGATCGATCATTTTGGATTGATTGTACCCTCAGTCTATACTTAAGGGGCGTCCGCACAGGAAGCATCGCTAGTGAACATTTCAAGCAGCGGTTGCAGAGATCACACTTTATTTACATCAGTGGTTCTTTTGTTCACTGTTGCTTGAAGTCGCTTACTTTCATGTGCACGCTGCGGTCTCTGCACGGCACCTGCTGTGTGGACGTCCCCTCACAAACGTACTGATGAGTGCAGGTCAGCAGGTTTTTGCCTCCGAACATTTCTCCCCTTGCAAAGAGAGCTAGCGTGTATCGAGTCTGTGTTGATGTCTCAGGCTCATTATTAGTTTTCATCACAGGTGAAACTGGCTGTAGTTCAGTTTGGTTAATGCTAGTTTTAAGTTAGACACCTTACATATTAGCCTACCTTACAGTCAGGCAGCCATCTGCTGCTGGGTGGTGAGAGGATGGAGGCGAGCGTACCACAATCAGGGACAAGAGCAGACAGGAGTTAATGACGTGCAGCAGTAAGAATATAAGGACTTATTTTGCTGTGCCTGTGTTACAGCTACGGATACCCCGACCCCGAGTATCTCAGCCGAGTTCGAGATGAGCTGAAGGTCAAAGGAATTGAGTAAGTTTAAGGTTTGTGTCTGCACAAAGAACACTTACGATTTGTCCGTTTCATGATTCAACATTTTGAACATAAACTGTATTTAATATAAACTGTAATGTTGGAAGCAGCTAATATTTGCAAAAGTAACAGACGTGTTTCTGTTCACTGTCACAGGTAACAGATGCAGCCGCCCCAGACTGACCGCCGCTCATCACAGGCTGAAGCCACGCGAAGCGTTTCCTCTCGTCGTGCTTTCACGAGTCGTGGTTTTTGACAAGAAGCCAGTTTAAGTTGATTCTCCATTAACTCCCCCCATAAAATATCAGCTACATTGTATAAATGCACTTTGGTAACACTAACCAGAGGTCTTAATGAGGAGGATAGCTAACATCCCCGGGGTCACTCAGTTGTTGTTGGACCTGCAGTGATTACGTTGTTTCATTCAAGTGTCGACTAGCAAACATGCAAAGTGCTGAGTGTTTTAACTGTCTGATTTTTGTGTTGTTCTTTCATTATATGTATTTACATGTTTGTACACTGATTAGGAGGCAGGTTTGTGAATTTCCTTTTTTAATTATAAGCCACATGAAGCTAAATGAAGGTAATGTTGATTTCCTCTTCTGAGCACAGGCAGCCACAGTATGGCTCCTCCAGGTGGTGCTGTTCTCCAGGCTGATTGGTCAGTGAGCTGTGATTGTATACCTGTTCACACCTGTAACCTTGAACAGAACCTCCTCTTACTCTTAAGCAGTTTAGAGTCGATGTACGAGGTGAGAAGTGAATCATCACTAAACAAACTAAAGTACCCTTCAGCCCAAATCACACTTTGAGCTACAAAGTTGCTCTCCGGAGCATCCACGAGTACGAAGTGTGTGACGTTTAACACACAGGAGCAGCATACAGGGCTTTATGAATGAGTGTGAAGCGCTTTGAGTGCGCTTTAGAAGAACTCTCCAGAAGTTGCTTCTGTTCATCTGGACGTAGCGTTTTGTGGGAGAAACGTTTCGTCATCATCAGGTGACGTCTTCAGTCTCAGCTGCAGGTTTCAATCTTATAAACATTAAATTTGCATAATGACTGAAACCAGCCCACTGAAGGAACAATGGGCTGGGAGGTCAGGTCCTTAATCTTAATTATGCAAATTATGATTAAGGCAAATTATTATGCAAATTCTCCCAGAAAACGCTACGTCCAGCTGAACAGAATCAACTTTTGGAGATTTATTTTCCTGGATGATTGAGATGCATCAAAACGTTTAGAAGAACTGTTTCGTTTACTACTCAGGTTTGAGGTGACAGAGTGCTGAATGCAGTGTAGTGTATCAGTGTGTCACACTCGACCCACCCACAGTGTGACACAGTCCACTCTACCTGGTGTTTACGTTCAAACCTGAGCACCCAAAGACGGCGTGTACGTCCCTGTAAGACTTCTGTAGTGTTTGGTGAAGCTGTTCATCAGCACAGTACAGCAGGCTGCACCACACATCTGCCCAGCTGTGTCATCTTTGTATAAAAGTTTATAAATTCTGACTTAATTCACTGTGTTGCAAACAAATAACAAAAACCATGAGTAGGTGTGTCTGTGACTTCTGTTCAATAATGTTCACTGGCCGGGCAGATCAGTGCTGCACAGCTCACACAAGCAGAGTTTGTTTAAACAAAAGTCACACGTTATGATCTGGCTGTTCTTGGATCTGTGTTCAGGACAGTACACAGACTGGAGGTCCCTTTATTTAGAGAGCACACATCACTTTGCTGCAACATGTCACGCCTTATGCACTCCTGACGTCTCTGCCCTTGTTAGATATGGAAAAGAAGAAGCAACATCCTTCATCACATCCATGAGGATCAAACCTGTGACCCAACAGTGTAAAACAAGCATTTAGACTGAACTATGGTTCATGGGGAGAAGGCTTTGTACATTTTGACAGTGAGCCATAAACTTATGCCTAATTCAAACACATCAATAGGAGAACGTGAGGTTCTTCTGACAGTCTGACGTGTACAGAGATGTCCAACAGACGGATCAATCTGAGGAGGTTAGCTAAACGTAGAGACATCGGCTCCACTGGGAACCACAAAGATGTAAACACAGAGCTTCTGGTTTACACACTGTAGGTGACACTTTACTGATCAACCCTCTGACTCCACAATGGGATGAGTCGACCAAGTTAAAATAACCTCAGGACTCCTGGGCACATCGTGAGTGGGCTCACTGAGATCACAGACCCACACTTGATGACACAGCAGAGCCTGTCTTTCCACTGATAGTGGTACAGCTCATACTCATTTAAACTGAAAACTGCTTCCAATGATGGCATTAAAGATACACATCGATGAACATGATACAATCAGTGTGTGCAGTTCTTAAGGCCTTTTGTTTTTGGTGTGACGTGGTTGTTACCGGTGAAGGAACCCTGCTTACGCTTCAGACGACGTTCTTGATTAGACGTCCAGGTGCCCAGACTGAGGTGCAGCCATCGCATCAGTAACGTGTAAACAGTTTGGGACACTGCTGTGTTTGGAGGTTCCTGTCGCCCTGTACTGGAGAAGAGGTGGATTAGGAGTCATCAGACGGAGCTCGTTTCACTCAGTGAACACTTTTATTTTATGCACCAGGCAGCATGAGCACATTCTGGAGGCGGAGCCTGCATTCAGCACCACGTCTCACTGAAGTTGGGAACGTACCAGCTGTAGCTGTCACTGATGCTGAGTCTGTTCTCTATTTAAGTGGAACATTAATGAACAGAGTAAAAAGGCGCTGTCCCGCCACCTGCTGCTTTAACCCTGGCGTGCTAACATTAGCCGGTGTGTGAAGGTCATCCAGCTCTTTCCAAACTGCTCACAGGGCTGATATTAGTCCTGCACCAAAATCTGTTTTCATTGCAAATAACGGTGTTTGTTCGACTACTTTTGAGAACATTTCTCCTTTGATCAGCACAGAAATGACAGAAGCTCAAATCCACCTTTTGCAGGAGCGCGCCGTGGTCCACGGTCGGCAGCGTTAATCCCAGGAGCTCATCCAAGAACAGCGAGACCGCTGCGTAGCTCTAGTCTTTACCAACCACACGTACACACAGGACTTTATTCTGTACACTTCATGCACATCAGCTCCATGACCACCAGAATGACCATTTACCCAAGCATGCACGTGACTGTGGGAGGACTAGCTGGAGCAAACCCATGCAGCACAGGGAGAGCATGCAACGTCCACACAAAAGGCCTCAGCCAACCACGAGACACCGCAGTGCTAACGCCGACACGGGCGCCGCCCCGGGCCGACAGCACTTTACTCAGCTGCTTCTATGGTGTCTGCGTTGGAAACTGCCACAGCCTGATGGGAAATGACTTTTGGCTTCTCAACACTTGATGCCGGCGTTTTTGCAAACCAGAGAGGAACTTTGTTTATTATCATCACGGGTTCTCAGAGTTGTTCAAAACTGGAACTGAAGTTGCACTTCTCTAGTCAAAAGCCTGGTCCAAGTGTGAGCGAGCTATACAAGTTTTACTTCTTCATTCCCAAAACGTAAACGGCCATACAAACCAGTGACGTCACAGAGCTACAGACTGGCGTCAGATGGAAACTCAATCCTGTGGGTTAGTAAGAACAGAGCCAGGACAGCTTCAGTGCTACAGCATCGTCCATCACCGGGCGTGTTGATGATGCAAGGCTCGCTCCATCACGTACGGGTCCGTGCTCGTGCTCGACGGTGGCCACACTGGTATTGTAGGAGAGGTTCCATCATCATGACCAAATTTATACTGGTTTTCAGTGGCTCACTTCTAACTATGCCAGCAGCACAACAGAGACAAACCAAACTGGAGTTAGTGTCCCAACAACTGAGCAAACATCTGGAACTCAACCTGATGGTGGCCCACAGTCACAGTGGACCAGTACAGATGTTACATCTAACCTTTTTATTTCCCTGCTGCTGTGCACGTACATCATCGTTGATAACCTGTGACGTCTGTACCACTCGTTAAAAAGAAAAGCAGGATATGAATCAGTGATTTCAGGCCTACCCAACCATCAGCAAGCACTTCATATGACGTGGCGTTTAACCACGGTTAGTCTTTATGAAAGTGAACACTGATGCAGGGTAGAGACAGGGTCATGGAGCATCATCAAAGAGAATCACCAGGAAGGAAAAGAAACAGGAAGAGGAAACAGGGCAGCCCATGCCACAAAATCCAGGCGTCTGGTACCAGAAGTCACTAAAGTCAAAATGTCGGGGTCAGGAGTAATTTTCACCCCCACTGTCACGCCAGCGCCTGCTGTCCCCTCATTTAGTGAAAGCAGCCACCACAGCCCACAGCAGCTCGTTGGCGTTGGCCTTCATGCTCTCCCCTTCTGGCTCCAGCTCCAGCAGCTGCCGCACTCTCTTCATGGCGAGGTCATACTGGTCATCTAACAAGGGGGCAAAGGCATTTTCCAGAACATCAGAGGAATGGGCTAAGAAGATGAGAGCCAGGAGCCGCTTGTCCATTCGATGAGGATCGTTCACCCACTTGTCCAGCACCGCCTCCTGCACCTTCTTAATGAGGCGCTGCTTGATGTTGTTGTTGGTCAGGGGATGCGTCGTCATGTCAAACAGCAAAAAGTTCTGCTTCTCCGTCGTCAGGACACCTTTCTCCACCAGGTTTTTGGCCAGCCGTTCACGGACGTTCCTCAGCTGGTAATGAAGCTTCAACGGGTTCCACGTCTCTCCTACAAGGAGCCAACAGAACACGAGACCGTTAGTGCCGTCGCACGCCAGCGTAACCAGCTCAGCTACGCCACAGACAACAGAAGAACCACATCAGGCCTCAATGAACCTTTAGCTCAATAAACTGTAGACAGTTTGGTGTGATTGGAGATGTCGGTTCTTTAACCCTTTAAGACCGACCATAGAACCAAGTCCGCCAGAGCTTATATTATATGTTTACATGCTGTGGAGCCATTTCTGGGAGCATTTCAAGTTGATATACATCAATACAACCATTACAGCCCAAATTTTAATAATATGTCTGCATTAAGTGCATAGTAATTACATAAATTGCAAAAAAAGTGCAATAAACTACAAAAAAATGTAAAATCATTTTTGTTTTTTTAACATATATTTCTAGTTAGAGAAATTTAAGAGGCTTATCCCTCAAAACTGTAAATACAAAAAAGTTGAACAAAATAGTTTCCCACCACAGGAAATTTATTTTGAGTGTCTTCATAGTTTTATTTTTGAAATACACCAATTTTTATACACTGCAGGAAAAACGAAAATAAATATTATAGTGCAAATTTGCAAAAAAGCAGCATATGCATCAAAATAAACTATTTCCAGCAGTGCAATATGAGTCCTAAGCATCCCAGAAACCACACAGAAAGTCAGAAAGTCAAAGATAACTTTTAAAAACACCAGTATAGGCTCATGAGGCCCTGATGGTAAAAAACTACATTTCTGCAAAATGACGTCACTTCCGGTTTCGGGCAGGTCATGGCGGACATGCGATAGTTCGCGCTGATGGACGTAGGAAGTGTTACGAACAGCTGATCGGATCGGCAAAGCATGTTTCTGGAATATTATGTTTTTGTTGCTGCAAGCGCTTTTTATGCAGTTTTTGCAAAGCTATATGTGGAAGGAAACTGTGACCGAGGACAAGCTGATGGCATAAGATGTAAGTACAACTCCTCCGGTTTCATATGCAAAAACAATTATTGCGCTAGCTCACGTGGTTGCAGAGCTACCGGGATTTAGAAGTAGTTACGCAAAACAGAGCGTGCTGCTCCGACCAGCTTTAAAGGGTTAAAGTTGTCGGTGGACCGGTTGTTACAACAACATGCCTGTCAACCTATTCAGGAAGACTGTTATTTACCTGCTTCATTGTGCACACATCACAGCACTCACACTAACTACACTTTACCTGCAGACAGTGTTTTGCTAAGAGTCACTTGGAAACACAGTGAGGAAGCCCACAGTGCAGTGGGAGAGCCCACAGCAGGACAGCTGAACTCACCGCTGAGCAGCTCGATCCAGCTCTGCACAGTCTCTGGTGGCTGAGTGTCTTTGATGTGTTTGAGAGCTTCGTCCAGGAGCACGTCACCTGTAGGAGCATCTGACTTGCAGATCACCTGCAAATGCATCCAGAATCAGAGCAGGCAGAGCGTGGAAATGTTCTCAACCCTGAAGTGAATCCAGGCTTTGCTGAACCATGAAAAAGTCTTTACCAACAAAGTGGGAGCAGATTATTACAGTAAGGACTGACACGACGTGAAACAGCACTGAGTGAACTAAATACAAACTAGGCATGTGTGGTCAACTCTGCTGCTGTCACTAGTCAGTACCAGACTTACTAGTCAGTTAATCTGTTAACATTTTATTCTCAATTATGATAAATGGTTGTGTCCTAAGCAGCCACCAGGTGGCGCATCGTTGTTGAGAAACACATCAAATCTCAGCCTGATGGTTTGTTATCAGAATGAGACGGAGGATAAAAACAATGAGCAGAGAGGTCACATCTATAGGCTCCATGTGTCCCCTGATGAGCTGAAGGAGGTGAAAGAGCGAAGTCTGCGCCTCCCTGCTGCTGCTGCCTCACGATATAACCGTGTCATTCAAATATATTAACTGTCACAATGTTGGCAACGAGAGGAAGTGACGTAAGATTTGCGCATGCGTGGTACGGATCGGGTTTTTGGTACGGATCAGGTAGTGACAGTAGCCACGTGCTGGGTTTATGGTCGTTGTTGCTAACGACAACACATAAAAACAGTCAGTTGTCCGTCCGTAGTGTGGTTTTATTAAATATAAGAGAAAAAGAGAACTTTAAGAAATTAATACTACAGTGACATCAAAACCATGAAGAAATATCACCGTAAAGTTTATTTTGTACCAATAACGATACAAACGACAGCGGAATGTGAAACGATAGACGTTTTCATATCGTCATCCGATATATATCGTTATATCAAACAGGCCTAGTAACACCTGTATTTATTTTCCTAAATCCAGCCTCTGACATACGCCGGCTACACAACAATTAACCCTTTAAGACCGACCATAGAACAAAGTCCGCCAGAGCTTATATTATAGTTTTACATGCTGTGGAGCCATTTTTGGGAGCATTTCAAGTTGCTATACATCAATACAACCATTACAGCCTAAATTGTAATAATATGTCTGCATTAAGTGCATAGTAATTACATAAATTGCAAAAAAAAAAAAATGCAATAAACTACAAAAAAATTGAAAATCGTTTTTGTTTTTTTAACATATATTTCTAGTTAGAGAAATTTAAGAGGCTTATCCCTCAAAACTGTAAATACAAAAAAGTTGAACAAAATATTTCCCACCACAGGAAATTTATTTTGAGTGTCTTCATAGTTTTATTTTTGAAATACACCAATTTTTATACACTGCAGGAAAAACGAAAATAAATATTATGATGCAAATTTGCAAAAAAGCAGCATATGCATCAAAATAAACTATTTCCAGCAGTGCAATATGAGTCCTAAGCATCCCAGAAACCACACAGAAAGTCATAAAGTCAAAGATAACTTTTAAAAACACCAGTATAGGCTCATGAGGCCTTGATGGTAAAAAAACTACATTTCCGCAAAAAAATGACGTCACTTCCGGTTTCGGGCAGGAAATGGCGGACATGTGATTGTTCGTGCTGACGTCTATTCCAACGTAGGAAGTGTTATGAACAGCTGATCGGATCGGCAAAGTGTGTTTCTGGAATATTATGTTTTTGTTGCTGCAAGTGCTTTTTATGCAGTTTTTGCAGCTATATGTGGAAGGAAACTGTGACCGAGGACAAGCTGATGGCATAAGATGAAAGTACAACTCCTCCGGTTTCATGTGCAAAAAATATTGTGCTAGCTCACGTGGTTGCAGAGCTACCGGGATTTAAAAGTAGTTACGCAAAACGGAGCGTGCTGCTCTGACCGGCTTTAAAGGGTTAAAAAGACTAATAACTAATAAAAACGAAACATTTTGAATGAATCCAAACTAAACTGAAATGAAACTGAATTAAAAACAAAGAAAATCTTCAATGCAATAAAAACTGATTAGAAGATACAAAACTGTAACAACATGAGATTTTAGTTGCTTGGACATGAACAGCTGATATTACACGTCTGTTAAAGATGATCGTTCGTGCAGGCCTTCACTACACGCCATGACACTAATACACCAGCAGGGCAACGATGTCTAAACAGGAAACAGCTTGTGTACGCAGTGAAAGCTTAAACGTAACCGTGTCGTACCTTCCTGGCCAGCAGTCCTTTCCTCCTCATGCCACAGGCCTCCAGCTGAAGGCGTCCTCGCAGGGCCAGCTCGATCAGCATGCACCCTCGCAGCCCTGATGAAATGCAGTCGTTCCAGAATGAGGTGTAGCCCTGTGCAATGGGACACATCGTCACAATCCAGGCTGTCAGAGTGCCAGAAGCAGATGAGCTCAGCACCAAATCATCGCAAGTACTTGGGCAACTTTTGTTGTGATTTGGCGCTAAATAAATAAAGTTGAATTGAATTACTTTCAGTTAGACCCATTCTAAACACACAGTGTATGAGTGTGGCTCATCACCTCTGATGTTACGACAAACATCACTGTTCACTTATCCGTGTGTGTGTGGGGGGGGGGGCTCTTCCCTGTACTGCCCACTGTTCACCCTGACAGACGCCATGGACAGGTAGCCGGTCTGTTGTCCATGGTGTCTGTCACAGGGCTAACACACACACAGAGACAGACAACCATTCACACTCACATCCACACCTAAGGGCACTTCCTTTCTGCTCTTGACGAAGGCGGTCGCACTTTTCTCCTCCTCCTCCTCTCCCTTAGCTTCCCTGCTTAGCCTCTTGTGTCCTCGTCTAGTCTCGTGTTTTTTGTATTACTTTTCCCTGGAACTCTCTCTCACAGTCTGTTCGATGGGAGAGGCGTGAGCTTCTCAAAATGGGCTCATTGAGTCAGCACAGATAAGATCTTGGAGAGGCTACGGCTGCTGTGAACACTCAGAATAAGATCTCTGACTGCAGACTGGATACATCTCTGAAGGGCTAGCTCGGAATAACATCTCTGGGCACAAATTGGATGACATCTCGGGGAGGCACACTGTCGTGAGTTCTCAGAATCGGCACCTTGAGCACAAGAAATGACAACATCACAGAACGACGCTTATTCCCCTCCCATGCTGACGGTGGATCAAGGAGACCAGCGCACAGGCTGCAGGCCCGGATGTCCTGTCTAAATCAGCTGTCTCTCACCCTTTACCCCCCCCTGCTGCTTGTCATGTGTTTCTTTGGTGTATTTAGAGTTTTTCATGTGCAGACGTGTTTTTTCTGTTCTCAGACTGATCTCCCTGTCGGAGCTCAGTCTGGGGGGAGTTATTTTTTTCTCCTCATCTTTCCTCATGTGGTGCATTTTCCATGTTATACCTCTCTGACCTGTCTTCCCCATGTGATGTTTGTGTAATGTATGTATGGTCGGAGGGTAAGATGGCGTGCAATCCGTTGGCAGCCTTGTGAAATTTCCCCTTGTGGGACTAATAAAGGTATATCAATCAAACCACCTAACTGCATGTCTTTGGATGGTGGGCGGAGCTGGAGAGGACCCACGCAACCACATGAGAACATGCAAACTCCCCATAAAGGGAGGTGGAGGAATCGAACTGCATCCTGTTTGTGGTAAATTCAGTTGACTGTACATGATTGGGAAAGACACAGCTGTCTACATAAGCTCCCATAGGTAACAGCACAAGTCAGAGCACAAACCCAGCCATCAAGTCCAAGAACCTGTGTAAACAGGACTGTATCGAGGCACAGATCAGGGGAAGGGTACAAAAAGACGTCTGCAGCACTGAAGGGCCCAGAGTACAGTAACATCATCTGTAAACAGAAGTTTGGAAACACTTCTTAGAGCTGGCGAATCTGAGCAGCACATGACAGGCGCTTGCAGTTTGCACCTGATGGACTCTGAGACCATGAGAAACAAAAGTCTGAGGAAACACAGATTGAACTCTTTGGCCTGAAAGACAAACGTCATGTCTGGAGGAAACCAGGCGTCACTCATCACTTCCTTACAGGTGCTGCCCATGGTGGTGGCAGCATCACGCTGTGGAGATGCTTTCTAGCAGCAAGAACTGGAAGACCAATCAGAGTCGAGGGAAAGAGGAGCGCAGCGACATACAGAGACACGATAACGTGCTCCAAAGAGCTCTGGATCTGAAACTGTGAGCTGTGCGCTTACTTTTGCTTTGACGATCAGAAATGTCTTGTTCCTCACCTCCCACAGAGTTACTCACCGATCCTGACAGAACATATATGCATGTGTCCGTACTGACAGCAGTCTGGGAGACACTTTGACACTTTTGAGGCAGAATATGGACGACAAATGTCATCGTTGTTCACTGTTAGCATCACAGTGGAATCATGTTTTGGCCACCAGGGTTGTGAGTCGGTCACACGACTGAAAACTATGAGCTCATTTTAATGTGTGCACCACCCAGGCTAACTTTTATCATCATTATTTAACAGTTGTTGTTGCAGCAGAGCTCTGACCTCTGACCTCTGACATGCCTCCTGAAGTTGTTCAGTGCTGTGAATGAAAACGACTTCAGTCAGTGAGGGAGGGACTGAGTGCTGGTGAAGCTGCATGTCAGCTGGAGGAGGCAAACACAGCACCGTTTGTCTCAGTATTGTTGACAATTTCAATTCTAGATGACCTGAATATCAGATTATCAGTTCTGTTAACAACCAATCAGCAGCAGCTTGTCATCAGAGTCCCACAGCCTGGGTGAGAGAGGACCAGCTCTACTTTGTCAACATGGATCTGAATAATGTTTGGTCACCCACTGAAAATCATCCGTCTTCATTTCTCAGCCAAATTTGTGATAAACTGGAGTCTTGTGTACCTGAACCTCTCCATCAACCTGTATCCTGTGTCAGCCATTTGGCTACTAAAGCTGCTGCATTTACTCTTTACAGAAGAAAAAACAGTTTTTGTGTTGCTGACGTCAACGTTAAAACGAGCAAACATTGTTTGTATTTTTGTTTAAACTGACACACGTTTCCTGTTAAATTCGGAGGTTAAATGACTCCGTTTTAGTTGCATTGCTAATGTTATGTGAACGGGACTGAATCCGTACTCGAGGATTTTAGATTTATCGTAGATTTCACTTTGCTTTCTGTTCGTAGTTCAGTGACAGCAAATCATCGATACATCTAAACACACCTTTAACTGCTACTGTGGCACTTTGTATTAGTTATAATAATCAAACACTCCTGTAAACAGTTTTTACTCCATTCCCCGTTTATTCTTCTTACTCATTGTGTTAGCTTAAAGCTACTAACATCAAGCGATAACGCCAGGATCGTCACACTTACTGCTGAACTACTGGAAAATATCATTTCTTCTCATAATCGTGTAGCAACAGACATTAGCTATCTCGCTGCAGACCGAAGATAGCAACTGTTGTTAGCTACAGCTAGCATTGTAGCAAGCAGGGATGCTAACTTACATAGAGCTGTTTGGAGACTACAGCTAACGTTAGCCGAGCGATAACGTTTACCTTATTAGCTACAGCGTTAAGGCGCAGTTTATCTGCCATTACCTCTCGGTCCTTCAGTCCTAACAGCAACACTTCTTCCATCAGTGTAAGACGTGTTTCTTTGGAGTCTCCGGTATCATCATCGTCCTGATCCTCCGCTCGCCGGGGCCCGTGGTCTTCTTGGTCGGACGGTCGGTCTTTCTCAGCGGCGTTACGCGAGGCTTCGGTCCGCCTCTGCACGAGGCCCGAACTCCTCTGAGTCAACGAAGTCATTTCTGCCGGCGAGTGTGCTCAACAACTACGAAAGCAGCAAGTCTGGGACTACGTTCACCCAAGTACTTGTCAACCATAAGTATTTTGCGTATAGGTTAGTACCCTTATCAGGAGGAGTCCTCCTCCCCTTCCCCACCTTCCGCACCAGCGTCTGTCCAATATGGCGCCGAGCGGAGACTGTGGTACCAAACCCATCCAGCAGGTTTGGTACCACAGTCCTGCTGGATACCAACCCAACTTTAACTTAGTCTGAACGCCACACCAGCTGGCTAAAAGTCTCATGCTTGGAGACCCACTGGACTCCTCCATATAATAACAAAATCTAAATATATACACAGATTAATGAAAACAAATAAGTACATTAAAAATACACTTGTTCCCAAGTGGAACCACAAGATAAACATGATTAAAGAACCAAATTAGTTATTCTGGACCTGTCCCTCTCGTGCTCTGTGTTCATTAATCATCTTAACTAACAGGGAAGGAATGAGTGCTTGTACTGGTCGTGCTGACATAGAAAAGCTGTGTGCCCGAACTTTAATAAAACGTACTCAGAATGCAGAGCATGCAGATCTGTTATAATGCCGTCTGCTAGTAATTCCTGAGAGTTGCTTGAGAGTTTCACAACATATTGATTTGGCTGGGAGCTAGTACAGTCATGAGTGTAAAGGTGCTAAACGCCGTATCAGAGAAGACAGAGTTCAGCTTCATCTGCTGTGGCCCATCTGACATGAAAGAGCGATACCAGTTCATCATCATCATCGTTTATTTGTATAGCACTTAAAAAAACACACCAGGCAGACCAAAGTGCTGAACAACACAAATCAAAACAACTAGCAAAGTTAAAAATACAATAAATTAATAAGAAAGGTGTCAGTTTCCTACAGAGTTAAAAGCCAGGGAATAAAAGTAGGTTTTTAATCTGGACTTAAAGACCTGCTCTGATGACACTTGTCTAATATGGAGGGGAGGGATAGACCAAAGCATCGGACGCTCGGTCTCCTCTGCATTTCAGCCGCGACTTAGGAACCGACAGCAACAGCTGCTCAGCTGAACGGACGAGCGAGTAGGAACATGTGACTTCAGCAAATCAGATAAGCATACAGGAGCCAGACAATTTACAGATTTAAAAACCAATCAAAGGACTTCAAAACGAACCCTAAATTAAATGGGAAGCCAATGTAAAGAAGCCAGAACCGGAGTGATGTGATCGAATTTTCTACTACCGGTTAAAAATCATGCTGCCGTATTTTGCACTAATTGCTGGCGTGACAAAGTGCCCAACTCAATTCGACTATTGTGATTCAAGGGAATCACAATAGTCCAGACGTGAGGTGATAAAAGCATGAATAAGAGTTTCCAAACTGCGTTTGAAAAGAAAAGGCTTGACCTTCGACAGGCGTCTGAGGTGATAAAAAGCTGATTTTACCACCCCATTTACATGACCATCGAAGGTAAGTGCGGAATCAAATTTAACACCAAGATTAGTGATCGAACTTTTCAGATGGGAGGTCAAATCACCAAAATCAACATCTGGAGAATCAGTAGAACGATGCGGGCCATATAAAATTCTGTTTTTGATCATTAAAATTTAGAAAGTTATTTGCCATCCATGATTTGACTTCGCTAAGACAGTCAAGCAGAGATTGACATGGGGAGGTATCCAAATGACTAAAAGGTGAGTAAAGCTGACAGTCATCGGCATACAAATGAAATGACACTTTGTGTTTATGAAAAATCGCACCAAGAGGGAGTAAATACAGCGAGAAAAATAAGGGCCCGAGGATAGATCCCTGGGGGACACCCCAAAGCAGAGGGGCCACAGAGGACGCGGCCAGCCCCACCTCAACACAAAAACTCCTTTCAGAAAGTTATGATTTTATTCACGACAATGCTAAATCAGAAATTCCCACACAGTGGTGTAAGCGGGAGATCAGCAGGTCGTGGTCCACTGTGTCAAATGCAGCTGTCCAATAAGACAAGCACAGCATATTTACCACAATCAGTCGCAACAAGAATGTCATTCATAGCTTTAACAAGAGCTGTCTCCGTACTGTGAAAGGGCTTAAAACCGGATTGAAAGATTTCAGACAGCTGCGAGTCATTCCAGTAGTCTAACAGCTGGGTATGTACAATCCTCTCCAAGATCTCACTTAAAAAGGGAAGCTTGGAGGTCTAAAATTCTACATAACAGAACTATCAAGGCCAGGTTTCTTAGTAAGGGATGACTGCATGTTTAAAGGTCCATTAGACATGGATCCACATTCAGCTGGAGCAGAAGGACCTGAGGCTAAACAGAATTAAAAGCAGAGCTAAAATCAATCCCACATATGGTAAATGGACTGGATACACTTTTCTGCTCTATCTGAGCACTCACAGCGCTCTACACTAGTTGTCACTTTTTCCTACACACTTCCTGTCTAACATTCACACTCTGATACATCAGAGATGCAACATGGGGTTAATGTCTTTGCCCAAGGATATTTGGCAGCAGACTAGGATCAAACCACCAACCTTCCAGTTAGTAGGTGACCACCCCATATGCAGAGCGACATGAATTATCAGCAAACATTCATAAAAAATAAACAAACAACAGTCTGGTCTTATATAACCTATTGTTCCCACCTAAACTATTCAGCCTCTTCGCTCAAGAACTTCTGCTGAGATTTTTGTCAGTTAGCACCCGCCCGGCTATAGCTGGGTTTAATTTATTCTGGTGCTAGGATTTAAAAACTACAAATAAAATAAAATTATAACCCTTACCTTTCATAGACTGGCAGCTGTCTCAGGTTGGACAGATGACAGCTGGGTTAAGGTCCAAACCCCTGTCACTATTTTAGATAAGCAGAGTGATCAGAGAATCAGCAGATGTTGAAGTTTCCTATGCAGTACCCTAAAAAGACCAATAAATGGCGCTATTGTACCATTTGCCCTGTAGAGTAGCTCTGTTATACCTATTCTTCATACTGTTTGTGAGGGAGTTCACCTGTCTTTCCCAGGGTACAAAAGTTGACCAAAAAATGGACTGAAGAAATCAAATCTATAAGAAAACTTAGATGGAGGTGTGCCTTCACGCACGCTCAATCATCCAGGTAAGGAAATCCCAGAAAGTTGATTCTGTTCATCTGTTTTCAGTGGGAGAAACGCTTCGTCATCATCAGGTGACTTCTTCAGTCTCAGCTGACTGCAGGTTTCCAACCTTATAAACAGGACATTTGTAAAATGACCTAAACTAGGACCACTGACTAACTATTGGCCATAAGGTCACTGATATGTCACATGGAGGTAAGTAAAGCTAGCTACGAGCCGACACAGAACCCACCGTATTAGTCAGAGGTCCCTTTACTACGGTTCAGAGCCGCGGACCTTCAGTAACAGTAATAAATCACAGCAATAGTACATTCATGTAGTTGTAAACAGCATGATAATATATTAAGTAATCCAAAGTATTCAGAATACGTTACTCTCATTGAGTAACGTAACGGAATACGTTACAGAATACATTTTGGGGCATGTATTCTGTAATATGTAATGGAATACATTTTAAAAGTAACCTTCCCAACACTGGCTACAACACAGAGCGAACACCATCCACACAGACACGGCAGCCAGAGAAGCAGAAGAACATCACATCAAGAAGGCCCTGAGTAAATGTGGTCATCCCAGCTGGATGTTTGTCAAAGCTGGGAAGGCTCCTAAAGAAAGCTCCAGCCGATCCAGGAGTACGTGTCAGGAGTATCAGAATAGTTGAGACAAAATCTCATCTCTTTGACTTTCAAACCCCAAAACGTGCTGCGATAAGGATCCAGAGTATCAAACAGAGTAACATAGTGTACGCTGTTAAGTGCAGGAGGATTGGCAGGATTTATACATCGGGGAAACCAAACAACCTCTGGAGAAGAGGATGGCACAGCACAGAAGAGCGACCTCGTCAGGCCAGGACTCTGCAGTCTGTTTACACCTACAGGCCAGTGGACACTCTTTCAATGATGAGGATGTAACATCCTGGACAGGGAGGAACGCTGGTTTGAATGCAGCCATTTAGGTGAAAAGGGAAAGACCATCTCTGAATCGTTGAGGGGGCCTAAGGGTCCATCTGTCACCATCTTACATGCTGTGATTGCAGCCATTCCCCAACTCTCTGTGAATTCTTGAATGTGTTGTCTGTCACTTCTTTTCACCCACTTGTCCACATCATCTGTGTGGGTGTGGCATATCAATGGCCCTGGTACTGACCTCCCAGTCCATTGTTCGTCAGTGGTGCTAGTTTGAGTCAATAACCAAATGTACTGTTGTGTAAACCTGCAGTCAGCTGAGAGTCACCTGGATGAGTCATGAAAACTCTTCATCCAGGTGAACAGCTGCAGTCTAAGAGGCTGAATAACAAACACTCATAAAGCAGTTTCCATCTGAAGAGGACATACCATGTTCAGACATCAGAGACTAAAACAGCTCTGCTATCACTTCAGATTTAAATAGAGACAGAGTGTTTGAAGGGTTAGTGAAGTCTGGCCAGCTGAAACATAATAGTGTGCTACCTGGTGGTGCTAACATAGTGTAATGAAGACCAAGGAATAGTGGTAGCTAATAATAATGAAAGTAAATGTGAGGGTCCCTGATTGGATGAATGCAGTCCGACAGTGACCAGTGATTATTTTCAGGGGCTTGTTTGTGTCAAAAAAAGGAAAATGCAAAGCACTGCGACACGTTAAAAAGAATAATAAACTTAATAAACTCAGTAGCTTGGAACCAGAGGCAGGGTTGATACGTCACCATATATGACCTTTTGTTCTACATGTTGGAACAGCAGGTCATACTAATGATGACGTGCACCAGACACGTCTTAGTATCAATAAGCATAAAACAAGAAAGGCACTGCTAAGTGAAATGAAAGGGAACAACTGGTAACTCGCAGTACACGTGGGGCTCAATCTAGGCTGACTGCTGCAGAGCCATGTGTTTACCTGAGGACATCGATCACCCACCTTGATGGTGGAAGCACCTTCAGTTAAACTAATCATTTACTGTATGACTTTATCAGTCCCTAACATTTTGGCCCATTCTTCTTTATAACATTGCCTCAGTTCAGTGCTCTGTGTGGGCATTCAGTTATGGACGTTTGTGCTCTCTCTGAAGGTCAAAGCATTTTAGTGGGGCTGAGGTCTGGAATGGGCCTTTGCAGCAGCTTGACTCTTTTCTTTTTCAGCTGTGCTTGTGATCATTGTCCTGTTGCATGACCCAATTAGAGCCAAGCTTTAACTGTCAGACAGATGGTCCACACTTCATGCTCCACTCAGTGATTGAAAGGTGCCCAGATCACCACGCCTCCACCACTGTGCTTCACAGTTTGTGCTGATATTTAAAAGTGGTCCTCTGCACGCCGCCAGACGTCTTCACTTTGGTATCGTCTGTCTGAAGGATATTGTTCTGAGTGTTTTGTTGTTCATTTTGCAGCTTTGCAAACCTAAGCTGTGCTACCACACTGACTTTAGACAGAAGAGGCTTCGCCTGGCAGCCCTTCCAACAACTCGTATGATTTCAAGTCTTTTTTCTAATTGTACTGACATGAAATGCATCATTTGAGATGCAACACAGGCCACCTATATCACCTTATCCCGGGGAAGCATTAAGGTGTTTTTTGTACTTTTCTGTCCTCTGTAGGGTCCTGTAAATGATTTTAACATGGTTGCATGTTGAATATATGTGAGAGTGTGCTGTTTGAGAAGAAGAAAGCCCGGGTCTACCAGTGCGCTAAAGGAGGTGAAGAACAAAGGTTACAATGTCAGAGAGATGTCCATGTGTGTGGCAACATAGTAACCAAGATGAATAAGCCCAGTCACGTAGCCAGTACGGCTGGTTTCATTTGAACTTGGAGACAGAGGCTCTAACGGTAAAGAAAGTGGAAACACGAGCAGCATGCTAACATCTGCTAACTCCTGCTTCATGTTGTAACAAGTTCAAGTTGGCAGAGCGCAGTTTGACAGACCATAGTATTATTACTACTGCTGTAGAGTTATCACACGATGTGATGGACAACACATCACAACACGTAGTGGGGAGCCCACGGGGGGAGGAGCTGGGCGCAAAAGAACCACCTCAACAAATCTGGACGTGACTCCACCCTCCGTGTGCAGTGGGGAGTGGGGCAGCCGAGTGACAGTTCAACCCGAACCCAAACCATCCGTGACTGTGGCTCAGCAGGCTGAACTTTGACTTTGTCTCTGTGTTTTTTTCTCGGTGTTCCCGGAGAGGATATCGGGACTTCTGAAGTTTGGAGCCGCTTTTCTTCAGAAGCTTTGCGCCACTTTATTCCTGCACACAGGCGCTCTGTGAAGCGCGCCTTTCATCTCTCTTTAAAAAGGAAAAAACCCGCTGAAAACACGGAGGATTGTTCGAGCTGGAAGTGGAAGCCTTAGAGGAACACCGTGTAGCCCGCAGGTACAGTAGCTCTGCGTTATCTTCGCACCGAGTACACGTTTAGAGACGTGGACGGTAACACGGCAGTGACTGAGCCTTTGCGAGTGTGTCGCTTTCACAGAATAGGGACACGCTGGAAAACAGCGAGCATCAGCAGTATCGTGCTCGGCTGCACAGCTCTGGACCGTCTGCGCGCCTCACTTTATTACGCATTTTACGCACAGCTGTGAACTAATAAGTGACGTTACTGAAGACTTTCAGATACTAACTAATCATAACCAACCAATCTGACCAGCAACGTTTTCTTTAGAAAAAGTTTGGTGTTAATGCATCATCATCATCATTATTATTATTATTATTATTGTTATTATTATTATTATTATTATTATTATTATTGGTAGTAGTGTATCTAGATACATGTAGATAACAGCAGAAGGTTAAACTATATAACCTCAACAACAACACCGTGTGTTTGTGTGTGTGTGTGTGTGTGTGTGTGTGTTGTTTTTCTTCTTCTTGAACTTATAATTTAAAAGCAAAAAGCGTGAATGTCTCTTTGATGTGTTTACTGACCATCAGTCTGTCAGACACAGCAGTGATTCGTGTCTCTGCTCTCTCAGCTCCTTTCACTGTTGCTTTCAAGCTCTTTTGGCTCCAGCTTTAAAATGACCTCATTAAGAAGTAATGTGATTTCTTTTCAGTGTAGAGGCTGCCATCCAACATTCACAGCCTACCACCCTTACGAGCCACACAAGTAATACTCAGCTGAACAGAGCATGTGAAATATGTACAGTATGATTATGAACATGTTGTATACGAAACCATCCAAACACATTTCACTGCTACATGTCTCATGTCTCTGATGTCTCACTGACGTATGAGAGGACACATCGTGGGCTTAACTAGGAAAAAAAAACACAAATAATCTGCAATACCTGGTCCTGGTACTGATACTGCAGATGATATGGATGTTTTTCCCAGGTTCCAAATTAGAGTGACTTTGTGTGCGTCTGTATGTAAAACGCCTCGAGGCAGCTGTACTTGCTGTGAATTGAAATTGAACTGCGTCGTAACAGAGGTCAAAAGTAACAAAATACAAGTACTTGGTAACAGTGCATAGAATTTTCTGTTATTTTTATTGTTGTCCTTTATTTATCCAGATCAAAGATTCCAAGAGGGCAGCACATAAATACGATACATAACAATATAACAAATGCAATATTCCACACAGACACAGGAATAATATGCAACAATGACATTATAAGCAGTCACACTAACCAGAGGAGCTTTTCTCTCGCTCATATAAATACAACTAAAGTCCCACATTGTAACTATTTCTTGTGCATATGTGCAGTGTGTGGATATATGAGGTCTGTGGATATGTGCAGTCTGTGGATATGTGCGGTCTGTGGATATGTGCGGTCTGTGGATATGTGCAGTCTGTGGATATGTGCGGTCTGTGGATATGTGCGGTCTGTGGATATGTGCAGTCTGTGGATATGTGCGGTCTGTGGATATGTGCAGTCTGTGGATATGTGCGGTCTGTGGATATGTGCAGTCTGTGGATATATGAAGTCTGTGGATATATGAGGTCTGTGGATATGTGCAGTCTGTGGATATGTGCGGTCTGTGGATATGTGTGGTCTGTGGATATGTGCAGTCTGTGGATATGTGCGGTCTGTGGATATATGAGGTCTGTGGATATGTGCAGTCTGTGGATATGTGCGGTCTGTGGATATATGAGGTCTGTGGATATGTGCAGTGTGTGGATGTTTGCAGTCTGTGGATATATGCGGTCTGTGGATATGTGAGGTCTGTGGATATATGAGGTCTGTGGATATATGAGGTCTGTGGATATATGAGGTCTGTGGATATGTGCGGTCTGTGGATATGTGCAGTCTGTGGAAATATGAGGTCTGTGGATATGTGCGGTCTGTGGATATGTGCGGTCTGTGGATATGTGCAGTCTGTGGATATGTGCAGTCTGTGGATATGTGCGGTCTGTGGATATATGAGGTCTGTGGATATGTGCAGTGTGTGGATGTTTGCAGTCTGTGGATATATGCGGTCTGTGGATATGTGAGGTCTGTGGATATATGAGGTCTGTGGATATATGAGGTCTGTGGATATGTGCGGTCTGAGGATATGTGCGGTCTGTGGATATATGAGGTCTGTGGAAATATGAGGTCTGTGGATATATGAGGTCTGTGGATATGTGCGGTCTGTGGATATGTGCAGTCTGTGGAAATATGAGGTCTGTGGATATGTGCAGTCTGTGGATATGTGCGGTCTGTGGATATATGAGGTCTGTGGGTATATGAGGTCTGTGGATATATGAGGTCTGTGGGTATATGCGGTCTGTGGATATATCCTGTTTGTGGATATATGCGGTCTGTGGATATATCCTGTTTGTGGATATATGAGGTCTGTGGATATATGAGGTCTGTGGGTATATGAGGTCTGTGGATATATGAGGTCTGTGGGTATATGCGGTCTGTGGATATATCCTGTTTGTGGATATATGCGGTCTGTGGATATATCCTGTTTGTGGATATGTGAGGTCTGTGGATATATGAGGTCTGTGGATATATGAGGTCTGTGGGTATATGCGGTCTGTGGATATATCCTGTTTGTGGATATATGCGGTCTGTGGATATATCCTGTTTGTGGATATATGAGGTCTGTGGATATATCCTGTCTGTGGATATATGAGGTCTGTGGATATATGAGGTCTGTGGATATATGAGGTCTGTGGATATATGAGGTCTGTGGATATATCCTGTCTGTGGGTATATGCGGTCTGTGGGTATATGCGGTCTGTGGGTATATGCGGTCTGTGGGTATATGCGGTCTGTGGATATATGAGGTCTGTGGATATATCCTGTTTGTGGATATATGAGGTCTGTGGGTATATCCTGTTTGTGGATATATGAGGTCTGTGGGTATATGAGGTCTGTGGGTATATGCGGTCTGTGGGTATATGCGGTCTGTGGATATATGAGGTCTGTGGATATATGAGGTCTGTGGATATATCCTGTTTGTGGATATATGAGGTCTGTGGGTATATCCTGTTTGTGGATATATGCGGTCTGTGGATATATGAGGTCTGTGGATATATGAGGTTCAATTCAATTCAATTTTATTTATATAGCGCCAAATCACAACAAAAGTCGCCTCAAGGCGCTTCATAGATACAGAGAAAAACCCAACAATCATATGACCCCCTATGAGCAGCACTTTGGCGACAGTGGGAAGGAAAAACTCCCTTTTAACAGGAAGAAACCTCCGGCAGAACCAGGCTCAGGGAGGGGCGGGGCCATCTGCTGTGATTGGTTGGGGTGAGAGAAGGAAGACAGGATAAAGACATGCTGTGGAAGAGAGACAGAGATTAATAACAGATACGATTCAATACAGAGAGGTCTGTTAATACATAGTGAGTGAGAAAGGTGACTGGAAAGGAAAAACTCAATGCATCATGGGAATCCCCGGCAGCCTACATCTATTGCAGCATAACTAAGGGAGGATTCAGGGTCACCTGGTCCAGCCCTAACTATATGCTTTAGCAAAAAGGAAAGTTTGAAGCCTAATCTTGAAAGTAGAGATAGTGTCTGTCTCCTGAATCCAAACTGGAAGCTGGTTCCACAGAAGAGGGGCCTGAAAACTGAAGGCTCTGCCTCCCATTCTACTTTTAAATACTCTAGGAGGTCTGTGGGTATATGCGGTCTGTGGGTATATGCGGTCTGTGGATATATGAGGTCTGTGGGTATATGAGGTCTGTGGGTATATGAGGTCTGTGGATATATGCGGTCTGTGGATATATGCGGTCTGTGGGTATATGCGGTCTGTGGATATATCCTGTTTGTGGGTATATGAGGTCTGTGGGTATATGAGGTCTGTGGATATATGCGGTCTGTGGATATATGCGGTCTGTGGGTATATGCGGTCTGTGGATATATCCTGTTTGTGGATATACAGAAAACATTATTTAGCAGTAGCAGAGAGAACAGTGACATATATGATTTCGGTTTCGGTTCGGTTTGAAGGCGAGGGCTGTTCAATGCGATCTGAAATCTAAAGCTTACATGAGAGCGACCTTTAATATACTTTATACTGGATCAGTATATGATGCAAAATGTCATATGAACCTGAAGTGTGTACAAACTGTTATTTACAGGGTGCATGAAAACACTGCAGGTTAGAGCAGGACGACGGCTCACAGTGAAGCTCACAGCAGAAACTGATTGTTGTTGATTTACTACAGCTAATGTTGCACTAATGCACTAAATATATTATTTTGTTCTTATTATTAGTGGCGTGAGGCTCAGTTAGCTTTGGACAAAATGGTAGAAATATCTTCAGAAAAGCTTTCTGACTGTGAGTACATTTCACAGCCTGCACGCTTGTTCAAGAGTTCAGATTTTTTAACACAAGTACTTCTGCTGACCCTCCTGTTCTCAGGTACAACAAAGATATGTGTGGGTCAGTGTGACACACGTCATTGTTAGTCGTCCAAAAGTATCAGGAACCAAAATATTCCCATAAACCGTGTTTATATGTCATGATCAACTCCATTACTAACATTTCAATCAATATTTAATGCGATGTAGCTCACAGATCATGGTTCAATGCTGATATATAACTCGTTATTTCATAAAAAATGTGTATTTAAACATTTTTAATGTACATTGGAAAGTCCTGCATACAAAACAGAATGTTTTCCATGATACTGACTTTTCTAAAATGTAGTACTAATAGCTGTAAGCGTGTTGAACATTCGTATCTCAATTTTCAAATCAGATTGCTGAGAGAAAATACAAAGTCTGCAGAGACGTGTTCTGCATCCCACAGACGTGCTGCTGGCTACAGACCCAGCCAGGACTCCCGAACCTGTCTCCCTCAGATACACCGTCTCTTCAGATTAGCTGTTCTCAGAATGACTTTCTGTACCGAGCTTTGTGTGAGCTTTGTCTGTCACACGAGTCACTGCCACACTCTTGGGACTCGTCGTTTGTTATTGTGTTTCGTGCAGACAGTTTTGGCTGATGTGTATCTCAGGATGAAGATCACTATATTTAACCATTTTTTGATAATATTGTTGTCCTTGGAGGGATATGAATAGCAGTTTCCTCATTTGGTTCATAATCTGAATCATCAGACTTCAAGATGTTCTTCAGCCACATCCTCCTCAGACGAATCTCCCACCCTGTGATCAAAGCTCCAGAGCCTGCTGGACTCTCAGCTTTTTACTTCCCGTTTGGTAATAAACTGACAGGCTGCAGAGTGTAATGTCTCCACTGCAGAGTCCTTATGTACTCTGCTCATTTCCTGCTGAGTGTACAGTCAGTGTGGGTGGAGCTGGCCCGGAGAGCAGAAAAGGTTCCCATCAAACGTCATAACATCACTTTACACATGAGGTCAGTAAGTCAGTTGTGTGTTTGAAGTGAAATATGGCTCACCCCGTTAGCCTCCACTTTGACTGCCAGGTCAAACTGACTCGAACCGTATCTACGTAATATGAACCTGCAGGGTTACAGATGTCAGATGGACCATTTATATGTTGATCACACTTTTTTAGCCAAGCAAAAGAAGTTTCATGTTAAAAAAACAATAAATAAAGCCTGTCTGTACCTCAGCTGCTTCCCTATCACTGTGCAGAGGAAACAGCCTGAGCTGCATTGGTAATGAGAGCTCAGCACAGAAGCAGCAGAACCAGAAATCAAGTAAGACGAGCCTCAAATTCCTAACAGCAGGGTCAGCTGCTCGCCCGGTCTCAAGTCATTTTTTGGTATCAGAATTGACCATAATGGATCAGTTGGGGTGACTCTGTGTTAACAGGCTCTAAAACTCATCCTGACAACCATCAAAAGGCTAAACTTGAAGTTTACATACATGACTTCACATAACATTGTATCTTGCAAAGAAAAGCGTCTGGACTTCTTTAAGTTGCTTGAAGACGTTTCACCTTCATCCGAGAAGCTTCTTCAGTTCTAAGGTCAAATGGTGGAGAGTCCCAGATTTAAACCTAGTGGGAGTTTCCCCCCACAGAGGGACAAAAGGACCCCCTGATGATCCTCTAATCGCCTGAGCCAAGGTGTGGAACTGGGTGTGGGTCCCAATCAGCCAGAGTTTCAGGTGAGTTCATTGTGAAACCTGGCCCCACCTTATCATGTGATTTCCTGAGGTCAGATGGCCCAGGATGTGAGTGGGCGTTAAGGCGTCTGGGGAGGGAACTCAAAACTGGATTATAGATGGCAGAGAGTTGGTGTCGTAAACCACCGCCTCTGTTCAAAGATGGTCGCTCACAGTGGACATAGATGCTTCTTTCACTCCTCTTTCAAACCATCTGTCCTCTCTGTCCAAAATGTGAACATTGGCATCCTCGAAAGAGTGACCTTTGACCTTAAGATGCAGATGGATGCTGAGTCTTGTCCTGTGGAGGTGGCTCTTCTGTGTTGTGCGCTTGTGAAGTGGCTGTTTGGTCTCTCCGATGTAGAGGTCTGGGCATTCCTCGCTGCTGTACAGCAAACACCACATTGTTAAGTCTGTGTTTTGGAGTTTTGTCTTTCGGGTGAACCAGTTTTTGTCTGAGTGTGTTGCTGGGTCTGAAGTACACCGGGATGTCATGCTTGGAGAAAACCCTCCTGAGTTTCTCTGATACACCGGCTACATAGGGGATGACGATGTTGTTGCGTCTGTCCTTCTTATCCTCCCTCGCTGGTGTCTGATCTTCTTTTCTGTGCCTCTTTGCTGACTTTAAGAACGCCCATTTAGGATAGCCGCACGTTTTGAGTGCTTCCTTTACATGTGTGTGTTCCTTCTTTTTCCCTTCAGGCTTAGAGGGAACATGTTCTGCCCGGTGGTGTAGGGTCCTAATTACTCCAAGTTTGTGTTCCAGAGGGTGATGGGAGTCAAACAGGAGGTACTGGTCCGTGTGTGTGGGCTTCCGGTAAACTTCGATGTTGAGGTTGCCATTCTCTTCAATGTGCACAGCGCAGTCCAGGAAAGGCAAATAGTCGTCCTTTGTGTCTTCCCTGGTGAACTTGATGTTTTTATCCACAGCGTTGATGTGCGCAGTGAAGGATTCCACTTCTTGTGTCTTGATTTTGACCCAGGTGTCGTCTACATATCTGTACCAGTGGCTGGGTACTCTTCCTTTGAAAGAGCCAAGAGCCTTCCTTTCCACTTCCTGCAAATCTGATCGGGTGTGAAGTTGGTCCTGTCCTCCAAGGAGCTGTCTTCTTGTAGTCGTATTCTGACAGTCTCCACGGCCTCTGTGGTGGGTATGCAAGTGAAGAGAGAGACTACATCAAAGGACTTCACACCCGATCAGATCTGCACACTGTTAGACCTCTGCCTCACCACTACATATTTCAAATACAACGAAGGCTTTTACAGACAAAAACATGGCTGTGTCATGGGCTCCCCCGTGTCACCTATTGTAGCCAACCTTTACATGGAGGAAGTGTATGCAGCTACACATGTGATTATTGTATAAAGGTTTGACATGGAGGCTTGTGTGTGTTGTTAAGTTTGCACCAGTCCAAACTCGAGGAACAGAAACCTGGTTGCCTCTAGGTTAGAATGCAAGTTCGAACAAGTGCACAAGTCTAAGAACCATTACTGGTTCACATAAATGTTGAAGGACGAATAAATCCCCCTGTAAGAAAATACAAGCCTCTTTTCTCTCAGTTATCTTGTTAATAATTTCACCTCCTCACTACGTACGACTCTGGATACTGTAGCTCCAGTGAAAACTAAGGTCTCTAATCAGAAGTACCTGACCCCGTGGTATAATCCTCAAACACGTACCCTAAAGCAGACGACTCGTAATCTGGAGAGGAAATGGCGTGTCACAAATTTAGAGGATCATCATTTAGCCTGGAGAAATAGTTTGTTGCTTTATAAGAAAGCCCTCCGCAAAGCCAGAACAGCTTACTACTCATCACTGATTGAAGAAAATAAGAACAACCCCAGGTTTCTCTTCAGCACTGTAGCCAGGCTGACAAACAGTCAGAGCCCTGTTGAGCCAACCATCCCTTTAACGTTAACTAGTGATGACTTCATGAACTTCTTCACAAATAAAATTTTTATCATTAGAGAAAAAATTACCAATAATCATCCCACAGATGTAATATTATCTACAGCTACTCTTAGTACCATTGATGTTAAGTTAGACTCTTTTTCTCCAATTGATCTTTCTGAGTTAACTTCAATAATTACTTCCTCCAAACCATCAACGTGTCTTTTAGACCCCATTCCTACAAAACTGCTCAAAGAAGTCCTGCCATTGATTAATGCTTCAATCTTAAATATGATCAACTATCTCTAATAATCAGCAGTGAAATCTGTGCGAATGTTTTTGTGCGATAAAGTTTCTTTTGACTCATCTGTTCGTGAAGCAGCCGCTCACACTGAAGGAATCATTACGCAGGACGAATTTGCTGCATTTATTTTTTCACATTAAGTTCAATGTTACGATGTTTTGGATGTGTATGAACATCTGACCAATCACATTGTTGTGCAGTGATGACACAATCAAAACGCTGTTGTTGTGTCACAGAATGGCTCACACTCTCTGGTCCCATCCTGCTAACAAGAGCCCAAACCGCCCACTGACATCCTGCAATATGTAAGAGAGTGATTGTGAGCTTCAGCTCCTAAAAACCATGAACGTCTCCAGGCTGCTGCCTCCTCTTGAAAAGTGGATGAACCCAGAATCTCAGTTTCTTTCTTTCTCGGCCTGACTAGTGTGGTTGAGCCAAAACCCACTCCTGCATACAACCAGGCTACGATGTAGGCTCAGGCACTAGAGCTTCACATTTATCATATGACATATTACTGATGTGGATACACAGGCTACAAGCAGCTGCTTAGAAAGCCAAAGATGCAACATCCCTAAAAAAACATGTTTCAGTTGTATTATGTGGCAGTATCATGCAGCTCATTAACAGTTATTCCATAATTACATTAAACGTTTTACTCGAATATTCGATACAGTCCCATAGTCACAAAGTGAAGAAGGTTTGCTTGAAATTCTTGCACATTTATTAAAAATCATATTTAAAGATGACGTGTAGATGAGGCTTCACACCTTTGACTGCAGTTGCAGCTTTAAGTCTTTTCGAGGATGATGCTACAAGCTCGGCACGCTTATCTTTGAGCAGTCTCTCCCATTTATCTTTGCAGCACCTCTCAGCCTCCATCAGGGTGGGTGAAGAGCATCAGTGCAGTTATTGTCAGGTCTCTCAGGGATGTTCAGTTAGCTTCACGTCTGGGCTCTGGACATAAACAGAGACATTTTCTTTCTCCTGCCCGTCCGTGTCAACTATACTACATATATACTATATACATGTCATAGTTTATGTTCATAACTTTGTAACAATTTGAAGCATTTGTGTTGTGCATAGAAGGCTTTTTGTGTGAATACAGGAGGTTAATATGTCTGTAGTTGTGCACAGACGCAGCCTGCTCTGCTCAGGCCCCCTCAGCTCACATAAACTGCTGACAGCAGCTCAGCGAGGCCTGAAACAATAAATATCTGTAATCCCCGCATGTTCCAGTCTAGCCAAACACACTGTGTCCTGTGCTGTGTGCTTTATTACAGAGCTGAAGCTAAAACATAAGAAAGGGAACTACAGCTGACTGAATGTCAGTGTCGGTTTTTATTTTACATGTTATTACTCATAAGTTAACACACACAGACACACACAGTTATTAAGTACATGTGAGAATTAAAAAGGACTTGAGTCTGTTTTTGATTTCAGCCACAGTTATAACTGACCTGAGGTCAGCAGGCAGCTGTGAACAGGCCACAGGAACTGAAGCCTCCTCAGCACACTGACTGATTCTGGGAAGACGAACCAGGTTATAGTCAGTGAGCAAGTCAGAGATGTACCAGGGGGCCAAACCACTGAGATGCTCTATTGGTTCCCAGTTCAACACGGCTTTAAAGTCCTTCTGTTAGTTCATAAAGTGATTGTAATACTGGGTATGCTTACTATGCTTCTAGATGAGAGTACTCTTTAAAAGGTGTTTGAATTCTCTGAGGCCTCGTCGTGCACAGCATGAAAAGACCAGGCAGCAAAGGAAGTTTGACCTACTTGTTGTGCATTAAAAAGAGCGTCCTCAGTGAGCAGAAAGGATAAGGATGCCACACCGTGGATGTGGACAAGTGGGTGAAAAATGCGTCTGGCAGACAGCTCAGCCGAGCAGAGAAAAAGATCCTCGCCAAAGGGCTGAATGTCGCTGCGACGCAGAGACAAACGTGGGCCTGTCTCAGCGATGCAAAGCCCCCAGCATCCAACATCAGCATGCAGGAGAGGAAGGCTCTCACATCACTTAATAATGACAACAACATCATCCATCAGCAGACAAGAGTAGGTGCACAGTTTAAACCAGGAAGACTGTCATGAGAACATTTTGTCACTGAGTAAAATACTTACAAGCTCCTGAAACGAGACCCAGGAAGTGTTTACATGAAGAGGCTGATAGACTGTCGTACACAGTCGACCTTAATGACCAGAATAACACTAGTTATACACTAAGGTTGGGCGATTGGACGAATATATCGACTATCAGCTGAAGGACAGGCCTGCCTGGAGCGCTGAGAGGGTCACAGCTTCCCCTGAAGCCGGCTGAGGCGCTGTGTCACAGTGGAGGAAGTGGAGTGGGTAGGGGTGAGTCGTCTTCTGCTGTCTCTGACAAGCAGCTGAGACTGTCGTGGTTCTTCCTCCGTGTGTGGGCGTCAGAGCTTTGTTGTGTTGATTATTTCGGCCTCGCTCACCCTGAAGTGTTGACACTTGTTGTGTTGCTGCCTCCTCACTAGTCTGTGAATAAGCGACATGCAGTGATTGTTTCTGTGGCTGCTTGGGTTTGGGGGGAGCAGATGCCTCGTCTATGCTGTGGACAAGCCGCTGCCTCGAGGGGAGTTTAAGTATGTTGGGGTGTTGTCAGCACCTGCAGTGATGCAGATGTTCTACCAGCCTACTGAA
Source organism: Neolamprologus multifasciatus (assembly GCF_963576455.1). Taxonomy (NCBI): domain Eukaryota; kingdom Metazoa; phylum Chordata; class Actinopteri; order Cichliformes; family Cichlidae; genus Neolamprologus; species Neolamprologus multifasciatus. Next base: position 36,739,537 of record NC_140450.1, on the reverse strand, counting down.
GAACGTGCAGAGGGAACCTGTAAGTTTACTTGCTGTGTTCCTACCATCACGTATGGCCACTGGGCAGTGGGTGGCTTGCTCATAGGAGGTCATATGGTTGTTGGGGTTTTTGTAGGGTCTACCTTACAGTATAAATCACCTTGAGGTGGCTGCTGCTGTTGCTGGGTCTCCCTTAGAGGTAGGTTGAAGAACTTCAGGAGGAGCTCAGAGTCGAGCTGCTCCTCATTAAAGGAGCCAGTTAAGGTGGTTCATCTCCTGGTGCCTCTGAGCTGAGGTGTTCTGAGCATGGGAGATGATGTCTCGCCGCTGGTGTGGGAACGCCTTGGTTCCCAGGTGCAGGAGGTGGTCTAGCATGTGTGGACTGCTGCCCCTGTGACCTCTGGCCTCTGTTTATTTTAATATGACATTTCCAACAATATAACAGTCGTGGAGAACAACAGAGAAATTAAATCCAGAAGAAAAACTATGTTTTTCATCTAAATGGTAAATGGCCTGTATTTGTAAAGCGCTTAGCGTCCCTAAGGACCCCAAAGCGCTTCACACACACATTCACACACTGGTGATGGCAGCTACATTGTAGCCACAGCCACCCTGGGGCGCACTGACAGAGGCGAGGCTGCCGGACACTGGCGCCACCGGGCCCTCTGACCACCACCAGTAGGCAACGGGTGAAGTGTCTTGCCCAAGGACACAACGACTGAGACTGTCCAAGCCGGGGCTCGAGCCGGCAACCTTCCGATTACAAGACGAACTCCCAACTCTTGAGCCACGATCTAATTCAAACTTCGGGTCCATGTGTGCACAAACTATTTAATATATGAGTGAAGTGCCCGATGAAGAACCTGAACTGGCAGACCACACAGAGCAGCACTGAATTATGGGTATCCTGGAAGACAGTCAGTGTCATAGCTGCGTGTGCTCCAGGTTACAGCGACACTGTGGGTTTCTCCTGCAGTCTAACAATGTGGCACTTTAGATCCACTGAAATGAGGCTGTTTCTAATCTTTGGCCATATGGTGCCAGGACGAAGAGTGGGCTGTGGGGGTGGGTGAAGCATGTAGGTCAGCCTGGAACACACAACCAACTAATCCTGTTGCCAAACTATAGATGGACAGAAACAATGCTTCAACCAACAGTCTGAATAATACTGAGCTCGACTCCATAACGAGCACGTTTCTCCTCTGAAGCCCACAGTGGGTATCTCACTGGAGACTCTGATGAAGAGTAATATCAGCTGTTTTGTAAATGTTCTGAGCAGTTTAATTAGAAAGTAGCTTATTGATCCGTCCAAGTCTTAGTGTAATCGCCTGGAGCTTAGAAAGAAACTCAAATTCAAGAATGATCCCAGACTGGATCTCAGTTTTGTTTCTATGGTACCAGTTCACAACAACAGCCACTTCCAGCTGCTTCTAGCTTCCTCTAAACATCCTCGTGCTGTATTTATTGTGAGGTGTGGGGTGTTCCTGCCTCGGGCTGTGTGATATGACCATCAAATTATACTTTTTCCTGGTGTCACAAAATAAGCTGCTTACAGCAATATGTGTTCATGGTTTGGTCGACATGTGGATGCAGGCACAGAGGATCCCAGCATGACCAGTGAAGACGAGGCAGAACCAGTTAGCTCCAAACAGAAGGACCAGTCCAAACAGGACTCCTAAACGAGGGGCTGCCTCTGTAGCGTGGACGTGGTTTGGTTATGAAACGTCTGACACGGACCAGAACCTGCACAGTGGCCCCGCCTCCACTCAAACATGACAAACCTCTAGCACCTACGCAAGAATCACGTAGCGTGGAGAGAGTTTAAGACGAGAGGGAAACGAGCCGTCAGAGCTCCAAATAAACCTCAAACATTAGCACAGGCTTTTCCCCGCAGCACGCCGTGTAGGAAATACAAAGAAAATGGCGGCCGTTACAGTTACAGTGTCATGCATTGGTCGAAACATTCGACTCCAGGTACTCAACTCCCAGCTGAAACATCCACACAGGTCGAGCTGCTGAGACTCACAGAACTGCAGGAAAATGCACTTATTAGTGATCTGTGTGGTTATCGGGGGGAGAAATATCACACAGCACCCACAGTCATACAACTGTGACCACGCACAAACCTCTAGAAATTAAAAATATTCCACAGTAGATATTTGTTGTAGGTTAGCTAAGAAATCAAAGAGGAATAAACAGAAATGTGTAGGAAAACAACAGAATTGCAGCTTTGTGTGACAGCAGGGAGGCTCAGCAGGCTGAGGTCATCCCTGGGTACTCCACAGGTACTGAGCCCAAGCTGCTCCTGATGCATCCATCATAGTGTGAGTGTGTGCTAGCTGTGCAAAGTGCTGTGAGAGAGCAGAAACGTGTTATACAAGAACCAGACCAGGTAGCAAAGCTTCAGCTGTGTGACTCACACTTCAGCTCCCAGCTGATGCAGAACTGAAGCGTCTGGGACATAGTTTAACTTTATAAGCAGCTCTTATCATTTATGTACCAGTGACGTTACTGTTGTGACTCTTTCTCAAGTCATTAGATGTGATGGGGCTGCTCAGCTGATGCCCATTGGCATTACCAAGATGGCTGACCGGTGTCTTTAAGGATGAATGAAACATACAGTGAGAACAATGTGTGACTTTCCCACGTACATAACGAGTAACCGTGGTCAACAGCACACACCTCCACACGTCTCTATGAGCTGAACGTGTAGAGCGAAGGCTCCTTCTATAAGGTCATCATCACCAGCTGCTTCCTTCATCACGTTCTGATGATCACTGACACGTGTGCAACAGGCCTGATGTGGAGCTTCACCAGTTTGACTGTGCTGAGCCAGCGTCCTGTAGAGGGGCAGCATCGCACTGTGTGTGGAGCCCTGAGCAGAGATTATGGGGGGGGGGGGTGCTCCATTTAGGAGGATTTAGGTCATTACTGGAAATGTCATGTTAATGCTGTTGTTATTTAGCTGAAGTGTGTCAGCGGATGATCCTGTTCTCCTCTCAAACTTCAGTCTGAAGATTACGAACCCTTCGTAGCCAATCACACGGGCTCATTGTGCACAGATGTGATGTCAGATGCATTTGTTCAGATGTCGGTACAAATAGAAACAGCTGCGTTTGTCGTTGTTTTCAGGCTTCCTGTGCTCACAGACGCTGGATGCACTGAAGGATCCTGTAGATGCCGAGGAGCTGCTACGTTCCTGCAGAGCTGGTAAGTCTGTGATGATCTGACAAAGAACGAATGCATTTGTTTGTCATTTGTTAACTGAGTCTTAAACTCCAGCACTTTGTCCTTTAAACAAGTGAAAATGTGATCTGTTTGTTGAAGTACAAAAGCAGATGAAACCCATCCTGTATGGTTTTTGGCTCAGTCAGTCAGAGTCCAAGACTGTAACTGCAGTTTGTCCCCTCGAAGCGTGCACCCTGTGCTATACCCTCACCCCGGGACATTTAGTTGTTCCAGCCCACGTTCAGCTCGGGCCAGGACAGGGCAGGCACTGTTGGTGTGCACAGGAATAGCAGACGCAGATGGTGCCACAAAGCCCAGCAGTTTATTTGAAGCCCAGGCTCTACATAGTCATTACAGTGTGGTCACATGGCAGCCTGCGTTTTTGTCTATATCTGCCACAGATGTGGCCACGAGTAGCTCTAAGTGTGCACATGCAGCGTCAGCCCAGATTCCTCGGGAGCAGTTTGTTGTGAAGATCCTGCTGGCTGAGCTGTTTCTGACTGCAGCCAGTTTAAGTTTGATCACCCAGCTCACTGTGTGTGAAATATCACATGATCTCGTGCATATCCTGCTTCTGACTGCTTCGCTAACAGCATCAGGACTCAGTCTTCAGTCATAAGATTTGAATGTGCCACACGGTGAAAATCTGAATTCTCTGCACAGTTTCAATCTGAACTGTAAACACACACAGTCTGTTGTGTCGCTGCTCCTTACTCTACAAACTCTTCTGTGAGACGTCAGCAGGTTCCTGTGTCGCAGTCACAAACACCAGGTTGTTTTCAGCATGTAGTCTAGTTAGTATTAGTTAGTACTAGTTAGTCCTAGTTAGTCCTAGTTAACCCTAGTTAGTTCTAGTTAGTCCTCGTTAGTCCTAGTTAACCCTAGTTAGTTCTAGTTAGCCCAAGTTGGTCCTAGTTGGTACTAGTTGGTCCTAGTTGGTCCTAGTTAGTACTAGTTAGTACTAGTTAGCCCTAGTTAGCCCTAGTTGGTACTAGTTGGTCCTAGTTAGTCCTAGTTAGCCCTAGTTGTACTAGTTGGTCCTAGTTAGTCCTAGTTAGCCCTAGTTGGTACTAGTTAGTTCTAGTTAGCCCTAGTTAGCCCTAGTTAGTCCTAGTTGGTCCTAGTTGGTCCTAGTTAGTACTAGTTGGTACTAGTTGGTCCTAGTTGGTCCTAGTTAGTACTAGTTAGCCCTAGTTGGTCCTAGTTAGTACTAGTTGGTACTAGTTGGTCCTAGTTGGTCCTAGTTAGTACTAGTTAGCCCTAGTTAGCCCTAGTTGGTACTAGTTGGTACTAGTTAGTCCTAGTTAGCCCTAGTTGGTACTAGTTGGTCCTAGTTAGTACTAGTTAGTTCTAGTTAGCCCTAGTTAGTCCTAGTTGGTCCTAGTTGGTCCTAGTTAGCCCTAGTTAGTCCTAGTTAGCCCTAGTTAGTCCTAGTTGGTCCTAGTTAGCCCTAGTTAGTCCTAGTTGGTCCTAGTTAGTACTAGTTGGTACTAGTTGGTCCTAGTTAGTACTAGTTAGTTCTAGTTAGCCCTAGTTAGTCCTAGTTGGTCCTAGTTGGTCCTAGTTAGCCCTAGTTAGTCCTAGTTGGTCCTAGTTGGTACTAGTTAGTCCTGGTTAGTTCTAGTTAGCCCTAGTTAGTCCTAGTTGGTCCTAGTTAGTACTAGTTAGTCCTAGTAACTGGGAGAAGCTTCGTTTTCAGTTCCTTCCTCTGTAAGCGTGGAGACGATAACAAGGAAAACACACAGACCTCTTCCTGTTTAGCTGCTCCATATAAACTGTTCTATAACAGCCAACAACATGGCATAGCTGCACTGAAGCCTGAACAGCAGTAGGCATTACTTTGAGCTCTTTGTTTTATATGTACTTTGGAAATGATCATGCACAGTGCGTTTTGATTGGTTGGTGCTGCACATCATAAGACTCTGAGCTCTTTACCCTCCAGGGTCTGTTTGGTGCACTGTTACCATGTAAAGCATCAGAGCACAGACGTGCAGGAATGACCGATGAGCTCGATGAAAAACAAACATCATCTGTGTGTGTATTAAAGTCTGTATCACGCTGTCTCTGTCTCGTGCTGCAGACCCTACAGACGTGTCCTGTCAGTAATGACATCCACCCTGGTCTCTGCCACACGGTCTCTGCACTGCTCTCTCTGAGAGATGGGTTTGGGGCAGCCATCCCAGGCTGGTTCCTGCTCCCACACTGATCATTGGAAGCATCAGAGTGGCGTCTGGTGAAGGACAAGCGGAGATGCCAGGATGCCGATCACTCAGGACAACGCCATAAGCATTCTGTCACTGCTGGAGGATTGGCGTGGGGCTCACAGCACGAGGTCACAGCAGGATGATGATGTAAGTCAGGACAGCTCCTCTGGCTACACGGCACTGACCAGTCGCTCCACATCAGATAATGCTGCATGCTCTCATTGATGTTACCTGATTCCACCTGAAATCCCAACTCTGACTGGGACATGCATCACACCGAGAAGTCAAACAGGCAGGATGCAAACCTGGACCGACAGCAGATGAGGGAAAGACAGCGACACACAGAAAGTCGTTCACTGACTGCTCTGTGGTGACCCTGGGCAGAGCGATCACTCATGGGGAGTAAAACATGCATACTTCATTTAATTATTAAAATGTCGTTCAGATAAATGCAGTTTGATTTATTCAGCACCAAATCACAGCAACAGTCACACTGACAGAAAAACAACAGTGTGTCTGCATTACAAACAAACAGCACCAACGATGACACATTTCCCACCACAACCTCATTAATACCCAGACAACTCAACATTGTGCGCTTTGTTCTGGCTGCAAGCGTCGTTTTTTCCATTTTTACTGAACAAAGTTTGATGGTTTTGTAGTTTCACCTACTAAGTGAAAGATCCCTGGTTTGATCCCAGGAGGACGCACGGCTCCGTACGTCTGCTTTCATTTGGTGTAAAAAACAAAAACAACGTGTTTTTCTACCAAAAGGTGGAGTGAGACGTCATGACGTGCTCCTACGTGAGCATGGCCTCCACTTCAGTGCACACCATCAGAGGATTGTGGAGTCGTGCGTCTCCCAGCTGCTGTTTGTTTTTGTCTGTGACAGCTGAAGCTGTTGGTGACAGCAATGCTAGCACATACTGTAGCACATTCAATGTAATATTTGAAATAAGACCCACAGAGATGAATAAACAGATAAAGGATTCCCATGAACAAGAGGAGCCGGTAGATCAGGGGGTCAAACTGAGCTGAGAGCCACTGCTGTCGTCTCACACGTGTTCAGCTAGAACAGGGGTGTCGAACTCCAGGCCTCGAGGGCCGGTGTCCTGCAGGTTTTAGATCTCACCCTGGGTCAACACACCTGAATCACATGATGAGTTCATTACCAGGTCTCTGGAGAACTGCAGGACATGTTGAGGAGTCATTTAGCCGTTTAAATCAGCTGTGATGGATCAAGGACATCTAAAACCTGCAGGACACCGGCCCTCGAGGCCTGGAGTTCGACACCTGTGAGCTAGAACAAAACAAACACACAAATATTTCCTAAAATGTTTTGTTTGTTTTTTAAATTTCAAATCTTGTATAAGACAAAACTGCAAACTTATCTGAAGCCTTTCAAACACACTGGTCCTGTGTGCGCACACGTTGTGTTTGTACAGAACAGAATAAATAAGTGCACACAGTGTGACTGTCACTGACAGCCTCAGCAGCTTTGTGCTCTCTGCTCATGTCGTCTTCATATTCAGTCATGTTGTGCTTTGGATTTTCCTCCCTAACAAACAGTCACCTCAAAGACAACCTGCATTATGTTTCTCCACATCAATGCACGGCCGCAAGAGGCCCGCGGGCCGCGAGTTTGACACCCTGATAGAGATGCTGTGCAGCTGTTCTTGCAGGAGCAAAGCCTGCTGCATGCATTCACATCACAGCTCTGAAGCTGCTGACAGGACAAGATTAAAAAAGAAAGAAATCAAAATTAAAAGTGTCCTGTGAGGAGCAGAATGAATGTGTATTTGTTGAAAACTAACGTCTGCACAGATGCAAGTGTTTCCTGATCGGTGACTCTTCTCTCTGCAGCGGCTGGATCCTGACTCCTACCTGAACGGGGATGGGGGGAGTGTGTGCAGCACTGTTAGTGGCGGAGGACATGTGGAGGACACGTCCCTCTGTCTGGCTGCTATTCAGAAGCTGGTGGAGTACATTCATTTCAACTTCATGGAGGGGGACACAGCTCCATCAGCCAGCCGGGCCTCACACAGTGAGGCGTTAGATGTTGAGCTTCATACGGTTTCCCTCAGTAAGGATGAGGGCGATGCTGCGGACTTCGGCCTCAGCTTTGGAAACATCCCTATTTTTGGAGACCCAAAGGGAAGAAAGAAGGGAGGCCCGAGGAGCAGGAGGGATCAGAGCCCCATCATGGACGTGGGCTGCATCTGGGTGACGGAGGTGAGGAAGAGGAGCCCAGCAGCTCGTTGTGGTGGGATCAAACTGAGAGATGAACTGCTGTCGCTGAATGGGCAGCTAATGGTGGGAGTAGATGTCAGTGGAGCCAGGTAAGATTAATAAAAACTGATATATGAGTGAAGATCTGTGAAAAGTAAATAACACTCATTACCTCCACAGCAAATACACTGAAGAAACAGGCAGCAGCATTGATAACCAAATCATCATTATGAACATTAACAAGTGTGAGCAGCTCTGTCAGAGCAGACGTTTGGTGGTTTGCTGCCACAGTCTGACCCAACAGAGTGATCAGAGCTCCAAGCACAGGTACAAGGATCATGATTTGGACTGGGGCAGTTTGAAGTCCTCTATACCCAAGTGCTCTACAGTGATGAAGAGTAGTGTGAGCACATATACATATATCTATATATCTATATCTATCTATCTATCTATCTATCTATCTATCTATCTATCTATAGATAGATAGATGATCTGAAAGGGTGATCTGAATTTGGGACAACCCAAGAATCAGGTGACATGGGCGCAAACACAGCAGAAGGTACTTCCCAATCAGAATCAGCAGGAGATTTAAAGTAACCGCTGCTGGAGGTGATGTCAGCAGCGGTGTGTATATATATATATATATATATATATATATATATACACATACATACACAGGGTGGGCCATTTATATGGATACACCGTAACAACATGGGAATGGTTGGTGATATTAAAGTCCTGTTTGCGGCACATTAGTATATGTGAGGGGCAAACTCCTCAAGATGGTGGTGACCATGGTGGCCATTTAGAAGTCGGCCATCTTGGATACAACTTTTGTTTTTTCAATAGGAAGAGGGTCATGTGACACATCAAATTTATTGGTAATGACACAAGAAAAACAATGATGTGCTTGGTTTCAACATAACTTTATTCTTTCATGAGTTATTTACAAGTTTCTTACCACTTATAAAATGTGTTCAATGTGCTGCCCATTGTGTTGGATTGTCAATGCAACCCTCTTCTCCCACTCTTCACACACTGATAGCAACACCGCAGGAGAAATGCCAGCACAGGCATCCAGTATCCGTAGTTTCAGCTGCTGCACATCTCGTATCTTCACACCATAGACAATTGCCTTCAGATGACCCCAAAGATAAAAGTCTAAGGGGGTCAGATCGGGAGACCTTGGGGGCCATTCAACTGGCCCACGACGACCAATCCACTTTCCAGGAAACTGTTCATCTAGGAATGCTCGGACCTGGCACCCATAATGTGGTGGTGCACCATCTTGCTGGAAAAACTCAGGGAACGTGCCAGCTTCAGTGCATAAAGAGGGAAACACATCATCATGTAGCAATTTCAAATATCCAGTGGTCTTGATGTTTCCATTGATGAAGAATGGACCCACTATCGTTGTACCCCATATACCACACCAAACCATCACTTTTGTTGTTCCAACAGTCTTGGAGGATCCATCCAATGTGGGTTAGTGTCAGACCAATAGCGGTGGTTTTGTTTGTTAACTTCACCGTTCACATAAAAGTTTGCCCCATCACTGAACAAAATCTTCTGCGTGAACTGAGGGTCCTGTTCCAATTTTTGTTTTGCCCATTCTGCAAATTCTGTGCTGATCTGGGTCATCCTCGTTGAGATGCTGCAGTAGCTGGAGTTTGTAAGGGTGCCATTTGTGAGTAGCTAATATCCGCCGAAGGGATGTTCGACTAATGCCACTCTCCAGTGACATGCGGCGAGTGCTACACTGTGGGCTCTTGCTGAATGAAGCTGGGACAGCCATTGATGTTTCTTCATTAGTCACAGTTTTCTCACGTCCACATTTTGGCAAATCCAACACTGAACCAGTTTCACCAAACTTAGCAAGCAGTTTGCTAATTGTAGCATGGGAGATGGGTGGTCTCGTAGGGGGTCTTGCATTGAAATCTGCTGCAATGACCCGGTTACTGCGTTCACCAGATATCAACACAGTTTCGATCCTCACGTGTTAACCTCTTCGACATGTCAATGGCTGTGAACAAAGAGAAACTTGTAAATAAGTCATGAAAGAATAAAGTTACGTTGAAACCAAGCACACCATTGTTTTTCTTGTGACATTACCAATAAGTTTGATGTGTCACATGGCCCTCTTCCTGTTGAAAAAACAAAAGTTGTATCCAAGATGGCCGACTTCTAAATGGCCACCATGGTCACCACCCATGTTGAGGAGTTTGCCCCCTCACATATACTAATGTGCCACAAACAGGACTTTAATATCACCAACCATTCCCATGTTATTACGGTGTATCCATATAAATCCACCCTGTAGAAATATATAAACCCTCTGAAGCTCTCTGTCACTGAAGCACAAAGTGCTTCAATCTGTGACTGGAAAGTACAGCGGACAGAAATGTCTGGTAGTGTAATCATTTGTTTTACAGTGACTCTATGGTGATTTCATGGTGATTACATCAAACTGTCACGCTGAGGTTAAGTCATGCTTCTGCTGTAGATCTAAAATATGCTCCCACACTTCTGGTGGGCTTAAGAGTCAATGTTTTGTAATGTTACCTTTATTTTTCTTAGCAAATGATTTAATAATTGATCAACATTAATTTATCCTGCCTTACAGAGACCTGCTGGTTACAGCTCGATGACTTTTCATCTGTTTTCAGTTCATCCATCCATATTCTGCTGCTTATGCAGGGCTAGGTCACAGGGTCAAATCCTCTAGCTTATCCGGGGGAACACCAAGGCCCCGGGGCCTCCTCCCCATGGGACATGGCTGGAACACCTCACCCAGGAGGCATCCTTGTCAGAAGCCCTAACTATCTTAACTGGCTCCTTTTGGTGTGGAGGAGCAGTGGCTTTACTCTAATCCCCTCCTGAATGGCCGAACTTCTCACCCTATCTCTGAGGGAGAGGCCAGCCACCCTTCAGAGGAAGCTCATTTCTGCCGCTTGTATCCGCGATCTCGTTCTTTGGGTCACCACCCACAGCTCGTGGCCATAGGTGAGGGTAGGGACGTAGATCGACCGGTAAATTGAGAGCTTCGGTTTTACACTCAGCTCTGTCCTCACCAAGATGGATGGTACAGCATCTGTATCTGTGAGAGACCAACAGACCTATCTGTGGATGCCCTGCTGCCTCCTCCCCTCACTCATGAACAAGACAAGACCACGACATACTTAAACTCCTCCACTTGGGACAGTAACTCGACCCTGACCGGGAGTGGGCACTCCACCCTTTTCCGGCTGAGGACCACGGCCTCAGACTTGGAGGTGCTGATCCCCATTCCCGCCACTTCATACTCGTCTGGGCTCCACCTGATGAAGCCAACAGAACGACAAGCAGAGATGAAATTGTGAGGCCACCCAAGTGGAAGCTTCATTCTGCTGTGAGAGTAGGATAAACTAAAGGGTCAGATGCATCTGTCAGGTCTTTGATGGATTTCTTTTCCTAATTCAAAAACACTATTTCATCCCAAACTGTCAAACTGTTATCTTTGCATAAAATGAACTAAACAAATGTGTGTTTGTGACAAGTGCTTGTAACAAAGATTTAAAACAATTAAAAACAGTTGTTATTAATTTGTCTGGTATGTGTAGACAAACACTGCTTCGTTGAGTCAGGAGCCTTTTTATGTTTGAATGATTCACAGGAAGGCCAATGAATATAAACACAAATCGAGCATTTTATTGTAGAAAAGTGTAGAAATACTGACCTCAGTGCAAAGACTACTCCTAAAATAGTTCTGCCTTTATTTTATGACACCTTCATCTTTGCCTTATTCACAGTTACCTGACTGACCAGTGCTGGAATGGAGGCTGTATTTACCTGATACTGCTGCGGCGAGTCAAGCGAAAGGCTCCTCTTCCTCCCTGTGATGCAGCTGAAAGTGTTTGTATCCCACTCACCAGTGACAACTGTGAAGACCAGCGTCACAGCACATCGGAGTCCTCCGACAGCTCTGCAAATTACAGACGCACACGTAAATGTGGAGTGATATCACGCTCATCCTTCAACCACGAAGTGCGGAGGTCTTATCATGACTACAGTTCTCATCCTGAGAATATAGAAACTCGTCCTCCAGATAACTCAGCTCACGTCCTCCCCACACCGTCTAAGGAAAGCCCGGACCACTGTTCTCAGGTCAGAGCTGCTCCCCAGCGTCCACACGGTGGCGAGGCTGCCCCCCAGCCGCTAAGGTGTTACAGTCAGCTGCTAGAGTTCAAAATGGATTCTTCCTGCAGTGAATATTTATGCCAGGTGAGACAAATCGGATCAATACACGTCTGTAGAAGCTCCCAACATGTTTCACTCAGTAACTGTTTCAATGAGAAGCAAATACAATCTAATGTGGTTGTTGATAGGTTCATCTAGCACAAACCCATTGCTGGAACACCAAGACAATTCTGCTACAACGGCAAAAGCAAAACGCGTCACCACAGCTCTTTGTGTGATCTCGTGCACGAGGGCGACGCCTGAGACGAGCGCTGTTCCTGCCGCTCGAACGCCAGTCGCTCTCAGTCAGCTCCCCCATAGCACTGCTCTTTATTGTGGTTACATGAATATGCATAGGTTCATTAACATATGACGTCTTACACAGGTGAACAAATAGTACCATCTGTGTGTATGTGTGTGTATCAAGATGTGACCCTGTGAACGCCTCCTTAAAAAGCCGGAGTCCAGCGGTCCAAACAAAAGGCTCTCATACTAAAAGAGATACAGATACAATCCTCCTGTACCGTAAATCAGGAAGAGACGGTACGACCTCTCATGGCCTTAGGATGTGTGTGTATGCCAGAACACTCTGGATTATTATTATTATTATTATTATTATTATTATTAGATTATGCACCTCTACGCATCTATGGTCATATATTTCTAAGCATAAATGACAATCCAACAATATAAACCCAACAATTGTCATGGAAACGTGATCATAAAACTGTAAGCCCAGGGGGCAGAGATGTCTCGTGCAAACAGAGAGCTCTGTCAGAACATGAAACAGCAGATCAGTCTGATCAGGCAACGGTTTCAAAATCCTAAAAACTTTCTAACATCTGTGAGGCTGAATTTTAGTTATGGTTTGAAAAATAAATTGTGATCTGTTTTTTTCCTAAAGTTTATTTGGTATCTTGGGACTTCATCATATGACTCTAGCATAGACACCAGTGGGAGAGGAGAGTGGGAATGGGAAGATGCTTCCCTCCCTGGCTGCCCAGAAATGAAAAATAAAAGTTGTGCATGTGGGTTTCCTTTGACCCTGTTTTACACTGACAGCTGTTAAACCTTTCAGACAGTACTGTGATGGGGCCCGAGGCCAGTACGTGGCAGTGGACACAAACGCAACAGCGATAAGAACTCCACAGGTTTGATTAGAAACAGAAATAACCGTAATAAGACGAGGACATGTGGCGGGGAGTCTCTGACCTGGAGGCAGTGTACAGTGTGTGAAGAGCTACAACTGGAGAGAAGATGATTCTGCATTACTTGCACATGGAGAGCACAAAGCTTTAGAGGGGGCAGCTGGGCAAACGTCCGAGTGGTGTGGGAGTGAAGGGCAGGTCAATGGCGCAGTCATAGGCTCCGTGGGGTAGAAGGGACCACGCCTTGTCCTTACTGAAGACGTCCTGAAGGGTTATGATGTTGCTTTTGGACTGAGGAAATATCCAGAGGTGAAGGTGTGGCTGAGGCTAGAGCTGAGGATAAGCAGCTTGCAGACACAAAATATTCCAGCTTGTGACCTCGTTGACCAGTTGATGTGTGGATTGTGTTTTCTTAATCGAGGGTAGCTGAGAATTCAAGGCGTTTCAGGGGAGGTGAAGGTGAGGAATAAGAGTGCTTCCCAGAGGTTTCCTGGCGTGACCAGATGGACAGGTTCGGCTCAGCGAGTGATTAATACAAAGACTTGGTTGTTGAGTGAAGTGGCCGGTATGGGAGGGTCGAGCTGAACGAGCGTTTACTGCTGTTAAACTGCTGTTCACAAACGCTGTCCATCTAATCTGACTGAGCTGGAGCTGTTTCAAAGAAGAATGGGCAAAGATTTCAGTCTGTAGATGTGCAAAGCTGGTAGAGACAGACCCTAAAAGACTGGCAGCTGGAACTGCAGCAAAAGCTGGTTCTACAAAGTATTGACTCAGGGGGCTGAATACTTACGCACACCCCACTTTGCAGTTATTTATTTATAAAAAATGTTTGGAGTCATGTCTGATTTTCGTTCCACTTCTCATGTGTGCACCACTTTGTGTTGGTCTTTCACGTGGAAGTCCAATAAAACTGATTCATGTTTGTGGCTGTAATGTGACAAAATGTGGGAAAGTTCAAGGGGGCCGAATACTTTGCAAGCCACTGTATATTGTCAATGTGGAGCAACCAACCAGCAGGGCAGAAAATATAGTCATTTGCAGGGGGAGAGCTGGAGCTTATTTGGTGATTTATCAATAGTGCCTCAATGGACCTTAACCACATGATTGCATATGACCAGTAAGTTAGTCCATGTTTAATTAAAGATTTCCAAGGAAAGCAAGAGAGTAATGGGATAGTGGTTTAACATGTAGGTCAGTGTTGTGAGAAACAACTGCTATGTCATTCCTGTATATCATGCAAAGTGTTTGTAGCTTATCTTTGCTCCTGTTTTCTACATAATTCATGTTTTTGCACATTACTGATAATATAGCTAGTATGTAGTAACATTTATATCTGATAAGTTGTTTGTTTTTCATGTGTTTTTTGTAGCCCAGAGATACCAACCACATCTGGAAAATGCACATGGTGAAGGGTCAGGAGGGCCTTGGCATAAAGATCACAGGGGGGCGTGGCTCCAAGCGTTCCCCTCATGGCATCATCATTACACATATAGAGGAGGGAGGCGCCATTTACAGGTGCAGTTAGGAAGGAAAAATGTATAAAATACATGGTTTAGTTTATATTTGTTGACCTCTCTCCAACCCCCCTTCTGTGTGTGTGTGTGTGTGTGTGTGTGTGTGTGTGTGTGTGTGTGTGTGTGTGTGTGTGTGTGTGTGTGTGTGTGTGTGTGTGTGTGTGTGTGTGTCTGTTTTACAGGGATGGGCGTCTTCATGCTGGTGATGAGTTACTGATGATTAATAATCAGTCTTTGGTGGGTCTTACTCATCAGGAGGCTGTTGCTATCCTCCGCTCTGCTGCAGGTCTGGTCCAGCTGGTGGTTGCCAGTCGGGTAAGTGCACAAACCCAAACCCAGACACTGGAGGCGTGAGTGAGTTTGATCAGAAAGTGAGCAATTTATTGAGGCTAGAACCATAACATAATTAAAAGGCAAAATGTGAAACTGAGACTAAAGTAACTAATTAATTCTTCGATCTTATATATGATCAACCTATCTCTAATAATCTGCTATGTACCACAGGCCTTCAAGCTGGCTGTAGTTAAACCTTTACTCAAAAAGCATCTCTAGACCCAGCAGTCTTAGCTGATTATAGGCCAATCTCCAACCTTCCTTTATATCAAACATCCTTGAAAGAGTAGTTGTCAAACAGCTAACAGATCATCTGCAGAGGAATGGTTTATTTGAAGAGTTTCAGTCAGGTTTCAGAGTTCATCACAGCACAGAAACAGCTTTAGTGAAGGTTACAAATGATCTTCTTATGGCCTCTGACAGTGGACTCATCTCTGTGCTTGTCCTTCTTGACCTCAGTGCAGCGTTCGATACTGTTGACCATAATATCCTATTAGAGCGATTAGAACATGCTGTAGATATTACAGGTATTGCACTGCAGTGGTTTGTATCATATCTATCTAATAGACTCCAATTTGTGCATGTAAATGGAGAGTCCTCTTCACACACTGAGGTTAATTATGGAGTTCCACAGGGTTCGGTGCTAGGACCAATTCTGCATCCTCCACAATCAAGTTCAAGTTCAAATTTTATTCGCCACATGCAGTGGCAGGTTGTCCTGCAGTTGAATGAACCCGCCCCCCGACCTTACACACACAACACAGACATCACATGGGGATACAAGTCAGAGAACGGTTGCATTACAGAAAAACACTGAAATGTACACTACAATGGGAAAGTACAAGAGGAAAAAAGAGACCTCTACTCATGCTGGGCTATAGAGGACAACATGAGAACAGGAGGCAAAAAAACTCCTCTGCACAGAAAGCACATAGATGTCCACAGCACATCATTATAGAGCACGTGACCAGCAACAGGGTTGGGTAGGGGGTGAGGAGTAATCCCAGGCAACACAGCAGCCATCCTGCCACTGCGCCGACTCTCCAGCGCGGGCCCAGACCCGCCTCGTGTTCCCAGGAGGCAACAAGCATCGAAGGCGTTGGAAGGGGAGGAGGGATGTGTGAGTGCTTATCAGTGTAAATGTATGTGTGTGCGTGTCCATAGTTCAGCTGAGACAGTGTCCTTCACCCTAACAGGCTAAGTAAACAGTCTTCCAGCCAACCCAGGTGGCCTTGCATAGAGTGGGAAGAACAGTCAAAACACAGTGGTTATCAGGGTGTTGTTGTTCGGCTCCAGCCTTGAGCCCACAGCTGGCGCCGAAGGGGTAGCAGCATTATAACGATGATTTTTCTTTTACAAACAACTCATGAGAATTTCAAGCTGTTTTTAGCACTCCAACACCGACACTGGTCTCTCAATCTCCCGTTGGATAGCTGCGAGTTTCTCCATGATGTTATTTACCTTCAATTCTGTGGTGTTGTCACTCTTTTGCTCACAGAGCAGATTCTGAGACCTCACGACCGCAGCCAACTGATCCGCGATGTAATCCAGCTTCCGCCCAGAGGTGTTGTTCCGAGTGGATTCTTCCCTGATGTAATCCAATATACGCTCAGAGGTGTTATTCTGAGTATTCACTGCAGCTGTAAGCGCCTCCAAGCTCTTAACCATGCTGCACTCAGTGAACCCTTTCTGAGAAGCCGCGCCTCGTCCCATCGTTCCAATCCCAGCGGGCAGCCTTGGGGGGGTTTGAACAGCTGGTTCCGCTTTCTTAATTCTCCGAAAAGCCAGGGCCAAGCCAGCTCCGATCAGCAAGAACCCTGCTATCATGGTTCAGAATTGGTAGATATCTTCAGCGTCCTTGATCGACAGTCCCGCCAGGCACACGATCCTCCATTTCTGGAGGAAATCAGCCATCCTACGTGCTGTTTGTTTGTACTTATGTACTAGCTTTAGGCAGTCCTTGCCAAAGTGGGTTAAAATGTCTTGATGCATGCTCAATCATCCAGGTAAGGAAATCCGAAAGGGAAAAGGAAATTTCAGGGTCCCAGATTTAAGCCCTGTGGGAGTGTCCCCCCCCCAAGAGGGACACGGACCCCCTAATGATCCTGAAGAAGCTTCTCGGATGTGAGAGGTGAAACGTCTTCAAGCAACTTCCAGACGCTTTTCTTTCCAAGCTCCTTAAACTAGTATGACAGTAGCAGGCTGCATTTTTGAAGGTTTTGTATAAAAAATATGGTTTGCATGTACACATCCATTGTTGTCCTTGCAGGAGGATTCAGATGTAGGCTTTGATCCTTTTCCATCCACCAGTCTGCCAGACCTTGTCAGCACCTGCAGCTCCACTTCCTCCCTGTCCCAGGCTGCTCACACCAAGACTTCCAACAGTAGCACCAGTCTGCACAAGTCCTACATGGTACAAACAGATAATATGTAAAGTGAGACAAATCGTTTTTTGACCTCTTGCTGACTTTGAAAGTTTGCTCACTTAGAATAAAACGTTTTATGGTAGCTTCATTTTCACTGTGAGGGAGAATATCAACCAAAATCCAGGAAGACACATGATGTGAAACTTCTAAATTAATTTGAATGTCACTGAGTCAGTTAGTAGAGACTCCAGTAGTCAATGCTACCAGAGTCAAATGTTACAGCAGCTCATGAGTGAATGAACGTGATATAATTTCTCCCAACACTTGCATATAGGGTCAGGGCTGCAGCATGCAGTCGGTACTGGGTCCTGCTAATGACCTGCTAATTGTCTTCAGGTGTGTTGCAGCAGGAACAGATGGAAAAGTTTCAGAGCAGCCTCGAGGACTGGAGTTTGACAGCCGTGGTTTAGAGAGGTTCTTTCGACATGTCCAAGATACACGATCATAATTATAATATTTCTGTCTGAGTCAAAATTGAACTGAATTAAATCAGGACCTTGAGAAGTGAAACCCCAAATATAACAGTAAACTTAAACACTGCTGCAAAAAAGATGAAATTAGTGTCGCAGAAAAATCATTAATGTGGTGATTTAGCACACAGTGAGTGCTCGGTGCTGCTTTTATATCTGTGGTGACGGCTGCACTTTACAGTGTTAAACCTGTGAACTGAAGTGTTGGAGCGTCGAGTGTTACTGTCCCACAGTCTAATAACAGAAACACAGAAATAGCTTTAGTTTTTTGGCACATCAGTAAAATGTATTGTTGTGTGTTCTTTGGTAGGAGCCAAAGGAGTGTCAGGTGTTCATAGCTGCTTACAAAGCTGCTTACAAAGAGAGTGTGCGTGTCCTTGCAGGTTGATAGCCTGGAGAAATTAGAAGAGCAAAGTCAGGAGGAAACGGCCCAAAGATCCTGCTGCAGCCCCACAGCCACGAAGCTGTGCAGCCGACCCCAGGGTTAGTGTCACAGAAACACACTGTTCAGTAACAACAACGTGGCTGCTACAAAGGAAACTGTGCACCTCTGTTTGACATAACCATCGCTGGTTCATCTTCATGGCAAAGATTTGAAATGTTTCTCTCGACCTAGGAGGGAGCACTCGCCTGGAATCAGTGGGTGAGGATGACGAGCTGTTTGTGGCTAATGGGACGAGCTCCTTTGAAACGGTGGAGAAGCCTGGCCGACGTAAACACTCCCTACCTCAGCAGCTGGACCCGTCTGGAGTGAGACAGGTCAGTCAGTGTCACAGGGTCTTTCTCCCAGTGTTGGATGAAAAATGGCATGAGCGCTTAACTGGGAAAAATAAATCAGAACGATAGCCTCTTAATGTCGTGTAGCTAGATATACATTAACATAGATCTGTAACATGTCACAGGAAAAAAGGTATTTTGTGTGAAAATGCAAATTATGTCAGAGACTAAGTGAAAGAAGGTCTCATCACTATGGAAATAACTGTTTGGAAATTTATTTGTCAGACTTTGTTTTGCTTCATTCAATTTCCAGGAATATCAGATCATTAAGAAATCAGCTCGCTCCCTGAGCACTGTTCAAGTGGAATCTCCATGGCGACTCTCACAGCCGTCCATTATCTCCAGTATCGTATTAATGAAAGGTCAGGGCAAGGTAAGTGCACTCATTTGGTGTACATGAATGAAGCTTTGAGCCTCTGAAAAGACCCATCTCTCTGCTGTTAATGCTTGTGCTGTGTTTCCTCTTAATGATGTAAAGAATGAAAGGGTTTCCTTACTAAACATTACAGTGTGGCTCCCACAGCCCAGGCAGAGCGGACGGAGACGGATAGATGCAGCAATAATGTTATAAAAACAGATGAAGAAAAGATGTAGACTATACAAAGTAGAACACACACACAAACATGTATATTTATTCATTCCCCTCTCGCCCCTCGTCTATCCTTCAAGCTCGGCCCTCTACCAGAGGCCTGGGAGCGTCCTGCTGGGCAGTATCTTTGCCTGTTTGAATGTTTGACGTGTTGGCCAGTTTGACGTGTTGGCCAGTTTGGCCTGTCTTTCCATGATGGTTGCTTCTCCTCTTTCTCAGGTACAGCCTCAGGGTGCTGGAGTTGGTGTGAAGCCCTCCATGCACAGTAAAGACCTTCCTTGTCTTGATGCCAGTGGTTTCTGTCTCCTCCTTTAGCCAGCTTATTATCCCAGCAGATTATAATAGTAGATGCTGATCGCCTCTGTCTGGTTCTACCATTCAGTGGACTCCTCGGGACTTGCCTTACTTTATATAAGTATTTGGTGATTGCAGCTTTCTTAGTGACCTCTTCGTGGCCTCTTCGGTTTTCCTACTTACCTGTAGGGTCCCCAGGTACTTGTAGCTGCCCTCGATGTCTGCAGTGTTGATCCTCTCAGTTCTCACTACCTTCCCTCTCTTTGTTATCATCTGACTACACTTCTCCAGTCCGAACGACATCCTGATGTCATTGCTGTATATCCTGGTGGTGTGGATCAGTGAATCGATGTCTCGTTCACTCCTGGCATACAGCTTGATGTCATCCATGTACAGGAGGTGGCTGACAGCTGCTGCGCTCTGTAGTCGGTATCCGTAGGCAGTCTTGTTGATTCAATTCAATTCAATTCAATTTTATTTATATAGCGCCAAATCACAACAAATGTCGCCTCAAGGCGTTGATGATCTCACTGAGGGGGGGTCAGGCCTATGCAGAACAGCAGTGGGGATGGAGCATCTCCTTGGTAGCTCCCGCACTTGGTGGTGAGATATGAGCTTGGAGTTGGCCTCTAGTGTTGTTCGCCACATCCCCATTGAGTTCCTGATGAAGGCTCTCAGGGTCTGTTGATTTGTATAGTTCTCAGCATTCCAGGATCCATGCGTGGGGCATTGAGGCTCTCTTGTAGTCAGTCCAGGTAGTGCACGGGTTGGTCAGTCTGGTCTTACAGTCCCAGGCGACTGTTCTGTCTATCAGTAGCTGGGGTGTCACCCTTCTCATTCATATAAGTGCTGCCAGACAACTTCAACCAGCAGGCGTGAGCCATGTCAGGGCCTGGAGCTGTGCAACTCTTCATACTGGAGACCCGTTCTTGGATGGACCACTGTGATGGTCACTGGATCTTGTTCAGGGAGGTTTGATCTGCTCTTAGATCCAGTGGCCACTGAGCATTGCTGTTATGGTTGCATCCTTCTCCTATCTGCTCCAGTTCATGTGAGGCTGTTCTCATATTGTAACTCTCTGGTGTACCTCTTCAAGCTACTGTCTAAGGCTCTGAGCGTTTACAGGCCTCAGGTATGGACAGCCTGCTGTACTTCTTTCTTTACCACACCTTTCTGCAGCTCTGATAGTTGGCTAACTTCATTCTAGACTAGCTCGAGTCTCCTTCTCCAGGGTGCTGCTCCTTGCTGCTGTTCGTCTCAAAGCCAAACATCTTTGTGATCCCTGCTGCTGTGCTGTAGATCAGCGGCTTCCCCGATGACCCCAGTAAGGACTGCCTGTAATGTTGCATTCACTTCTTCTTGTAGACCTTCAGAGGGGACTTCACGTAGTCTTGGTAGTCAGAAACCTGGACCCTCCCTGACTGTGCTCTAGTTTTCCAGCTTCACCAGGTCAGCTTCTCTTGCACTCAACGCACCTCTCATGGGCTTGGTACCCGATACAGGTGACGGTGATGACATCTCCCCCCTGACCTGAAGCCCTGGTTCCCCTTTGCTGTAGCACTTGTGTTGTACCTCATTAATCTCCAGTTGGGATTAGCAGTTCCTTCTATGGAAGGCTGGAACACGGAGCTTTGTTTCACCGTCAGTCTGGATGTTGGGTATCAAAGACTCCAGAGGTCCCACATCCTTTCATGTAACCCTTTCGCTGCGTAGTAACCCAGTTTTTCTTCTCTTAGCTGCAGAGTACTGTCTCAGGATTTAAAAGCATTAAATATATCTACACATTTGATATGAGCAGGTGTAGCATAGGTATCCTGTTTCAGGATCATTATATTCATTCTTATAGAACAAGAAATTGTTGTTGAAAACCAAGGAATAAAGCTGTTTCTTAGAATCTGTGTTTATTGCTGAAGCTTATCAATTAAAACAAAGACATCAGACACTAATTAAAAACTTTAAACCTTCCTATTCTCCTGCAGGGAGGTCTGAGGGATTTTCTATGTGCTGACCTCTAATCTGTACAAGTTACCGTGGTGATTTATCCCAATAAGAAGTAAATCAGCTTCTTCTTAGAGAAGACCCAGGGTTAACCCTGAGGTTACCAGGATAAACCAGACAGTGCAGGGTCCTGTTCAGTTACCAGTGTAACTGTAACCTTAACCTGCTCTCTGGCAGATTTCCTTCAACAAACGATGGATGTGTTTCTGACTCGGAGCAAACGGATTTGTGGAAGTTTATGCACAGGATAAAATCACAGTTAGATATTAGTTTGCTGCTTTGTGTACTTAACATGAGCACTTTGACGGTGATTCAGTCATCAGTATAGGACGGAAACAGCGATTAGGTCATTGATTTATAATCAGCTCAGAACAAAATCTTCAGTGTCCATCTTTCTAAAGCTGTGGGTGGTGATGCAGCTCCTCCCGGCACTGCAAACATGTACATAAATGTCTCAGTCTCGGAGCTAGCTCAAATAGCTTTCACGCCCAGGGTCCGTTTGTCCTCAAACATAAAATATGTCCTTAGTCTGAATACCTGAATTAATCTAAGTCAGTGGGGTAAAAGTAACATTTCTGTGTCTTTTATTAGTTGCTCCCAAGTTCTTAAACTTAGATTTTGCTGCAGTTATTATTATTGTTGTTGTTTTGTTTGCTTTCACATCTTTATGAAACATAAAGATGATATTTGAAAAACTTAAAAAATAATTTAGGGTTTTATCTTTTATTTCTTGTTTCTAACAAAGAGTTAACTAGTGAGCTAATTTCCTCTCAGATATGGAGGTGCATCTACTTGTCTGCAGTCAAACAAAATTCTACTTTTAAGTTCATCAGTTTAAAAACAAAACTTCAGGCAGTCGGTGACCTCAGGTGTTTTACGTTCTGCTGACTTCTTCAGGTTTACAGTGTAACAGTTACCTGGATGAAGCTTTAAGTGCTGAGCATTGATCATGTGTCGTGTCACAGATCGCTCAAGGCTGTCACGGTTACAGCTTGGACAAACTGAACTACGCTAACTACTAAAGTGAGTTTGTAAGTGCAGCTGGAGAACGTGTGTCAGCATTCTGAAAGCTGATAATAGATCAGCTTTCAGAAACACTAGAAACTGTAAGTGCCAGTCCATTTCTTCACTTGTCATGTTAACAATCCGTTCAAATTTGCCTGACATCCACCTTGAAGGTTCATCATTTATTGGTTGGAAACTGACAGAAACCTTGTACCCAGGAACTGTGACTGTCAGACTGTCATTAGCAGACGTTTACCTTTAAAACTGTGTGTTATAGCTGTACTATATACATTGTGCTGCCTTTGTTGGTATTGGTAACATTTAGGACACGATACTGGCATATGGGGACTGTAAATATCACAATCTAATGTCATTTCACATTTAAACTGACCTCACGTTTACATTTTACATCTGCTGTTCTTTAAGTTGATGCCAAAATGTGTTATTTTTACTACAAGTCTCCTAAAGTACAAACAAAGGACACAAAAATGCAGTTCTAGCCTGTGTCATGGTCCTGGGTCTATGACCCATGTTTCTAGGTTTCCTATGTTCTCATTTAGCATTGTTTAGTTTCCTCATTCTTCCTTTAATCATTTGTATTTCTGGTTGTGAGTTCTTGTTCATTTAGTCTGTTGCTGTTCGTGCCTCCCTGTGTCTATCGTGTCTATCATCATGTTTAGTTCTGTCTCTGTTCCCCGTGTTCGTCCTGTTTTACTTTGAAAGTCTAACGTCCTGTGTTTAGTGTATTGCTTCCTGCCCGTCTCATTAGGTTTGATCCCTCCCAGCGGTGTTCCCTGTGTGTTTCAACTTCCCTTGTTGGCCCTCTGTGTATTTAAGCCCTTTGTGGTTCTCTGGTTGTTGCTGGATTGTCTGATTCTTACACATCAAAGCACATTGTACAACATGCCACATTCACCCATTCACACAAGCATTTTCTTCGATGCTTCCTAGCTAACAGTCACACACATTCACACTCCCATGGATGCATCGGAGAGCAACTTGGGGTTAGTGTCTTCTTTTTGCTGTCCTCTTGGACCAAGAGGCTATCATTGTCCAAGAGGACAGGCATGCACATGCAAACCCAGACCATCTTAGACTGCAGCAGGCTTGCAAAAATACGTTTACCTTAGAGACACTGTTGTACCAATTCATATGAGGCAGGGCTGGTGAAACTGATCTAGTAGCTTGACGTGTCTACAGCAGAGTCACACCGTACAACAGTGCTGTCAGGCCTGCTGCTCTCTGTTTGGTGGACTTCATCTCCACTTTCAACCCTTCTGTTCCTTACTCGCTTGTGGAGTTGTGACGTCTGCCTGTGGCTGGACAGCAGGTGGCAGCGTTGAGCCCACAGCCAAAACCATGAGCAGTGCTTTGTCACAAAGGCCCTTTGCAGTATGTGGCTGCAGGATCTTCTGACTGTGTTTACTTCCATACGCTTTTCAAAGTAGTAAACCCACATTGTGCAGTCGACTGTCATCCTGTAGCAGAGACTCTGACTGTGTTACATCATTGTTATCAACTAAACATTTTACATTTACACTTTACTTTGTTAATGATGTTTTCACTGCAACTTTCAGTCAATCTGGTAAGAATTTATACCTTGATATCTATGTAAGGAGAAAAGAAACCTCTAAATGTGTCATGTGTCACTACTAAGAGCTGTGATGATAACACTGAACCCTCGGTTCCTGCTGTTCTGTCTGACTCCAACTCCCACAGGGCCTTGGGTTCAGTATTGTTGGTGGGCAGGACTCAGCACGTGGTCAGATGGGCATCTTTGTCAGGACAATATTCCCCCACGGTGCTGCGGCAGCTGATGGACGGCTGAAGGAGGGTATTACTTCCTGTTCTGTGTTACTGACTTGGAAGGAAAGGTTTGACAGCACCTGGCAGAGATCATTACCTACTAACGTGATTTTATGCCCCCCCACACAGGAGACGAGATTCTGGAGGTGAACGGAGAGTCTCTGCAAGGACTCACACACCAACAGGCCATCCAAATCTTCAAGGTTGGCTTTCAGCGTTTATATTTCATCAACAATGTGAAGAACTTGAACTGTTGTCTCCTCCTGATGGTGGTGAGAGTAATTACACCAATGCCACTGACGTCTGTATCCAGCTGCTGACATTATGCTGTAACCTGCTTGAACTATTGCAGTTTGTGTAGATTGCTTCTGTACACAGTTATCGTGGTGTACAACTTCAAAATGACTAGATACCCGAGTGTTACTCTGGGATACTGTGAACGAAAGCAGAACCGAAGCGACTGTGAGTAGAGCAGGTGAACGATTCAAACCCAAATATCCTCTGCCCTGTCGCTGTGGCTTTAACTCGCTCACATTTGTTAAGAGTGCAGAGTCGTTGACAAAGAACACTATTATAAAAACCTCCTCTGCATTTTCCCAAACTTTACGACAAAGTTTAAATGAGGGATTTTTGCTTTTTCTTATGTTAGTGCATGTTGTTAGGCTGCTGTGCTTCATTTGCATGACATCGTCCCTTAATGATAATAAGGAGCCCCTCCCTCTGCCTGTCTGTAAAACCTGTCTGTAGTTTTGTCCTCTTATAAAGTTACAAACAAAAGATTTGTCTGATTTTTAGATTATTGTTAAAACCCCATTTTTAAAAGTATGCAATGTGTTACTAAAACTGTTGATTTTTGACATTTGCAAACTTTGTGACATGGTGTTGAATTTATGAAAGAGTAACTGTTGTGTAGTTGATGGAGTGAGCTGACAGGTCAGCACAGGCCTGTCTTCAGCTGCGTTCGTGAAAACTCTGACATCACAATATTACACCTTTCATTTGGGGGTAACTGTCACTAAAGACGTTTTTATTTCCACTTTCATTAACAGCAACTTAAGAAAGGCGTTGTAACGCTGACCATTAGAACACGGCTGCGCAGCCCCAGCCTGACACCATGTCCCACCCCCACCCTCCTCAGCCGTTCCACTTCACCCAACTCTCATACCAGTGGAAGTACACCAGTCCCATCAGGCTGCAACGAAGCTGATGAACGCAGAGGCCCTGGTCCAGGTCCGAAGGACTGCATTGTCATGGAAGTTACACTTAATAAAGGTGAGCTGGTGTGACTGAAGCCAGAGACCAGTTCAGGTGTCACTGGTTGATTTTGTATATCTGTGCGTGTCTGTGTGTGCGTCTGTGTGTGTCTGTGTGTCTCTGTGTGTGTCTGTGTGTATCTGTGCGTGTCTGTGTCTGTGTGTCTGTGTGTGTATCTGTGTGTGTCTGTGTGTATGTCTGTGCGTGTCTGTGTGTCTCTGCGTGTGTCTGTGTGTCTGTGCGTGTCTGTGTCTGTGTGTGTCTGTATGTGTGTCTGTGTGTGTCTGTATGTGTGTCTGTGTGTCTGTATGTGTGTCTGTATGTGTGTCTGTGTGTCTGTGTGTGTGTCTGTGTGTGTGTGTGTGTGTCTGTATGTGTGTCTGTGTGTCTGTGTGTGTCTGTATGTGTGTCTGTGTGTCTGTATGTGTGTCTGTGTGTCTGTGTGTGTCTGTATGTGTGTCTGTGTGTCTGTATGTGTGTCTGTATGTGTGTCTGTGTGTCTGTGTGTGTGTCTGTGTGTGTCTGTGTGTCTGTATGTGTGTCTGTGTGTCTGTGTGTGTCTGTGTGTGTGTCTGTGTGTCTGTGTGTGTGTCTGTGCGTGTCTGTGTGTGTGTCTGTGTGTGTCTGTGTGTGTCTGTATGTGTGTCTGTGTGTCTGTGTGTGTCTGTGTGTGTCTGTATGTGTGTCTGTGTGTCTGTGTGTGTGTCTGTGTGTGTCTGTGTGTCTGTGTGTGTGTGTCTGTTTGTGTGTCTGTGTGTCTGTGTGTGTGTGTCTGTGTGTGTGTCTGTGTGTGTCTGTGTGTGTGTCTGTGTCTGTGTGTGTGTCTGTGTGTGTCTGTGTCTCTGTGTGTGTATCTGTGTGTCTCTGCGTGTGTCTGTGTGTATCTGTGCGTGTCTGTATGTGTGTCTGTGTGTCTGTGTGTGTCTGTGTGTGTGTCTGTGTGTGTCTGTGTGTGTGTGTCTGTGTGTGTGTCTGTGTGTGTCTGTGTGTGTGTGTCTGTGTGTGTGTCTGTGTGTGTCTGTGTGTGTGTCTGTGTCTGTGTGTGTGTCTGTGCGTGTCTGTGTGTGTCTGGATGTGTGTCTGTGCATATCTGTGTGTGTGTCTGTGTGTGTGTCTGTGCATATCTGTTTGTGTGTCTGTGTGTGTCTGTGTGTGTATCTGTGCGTGTCTGTGTCTGTGTCTGTGTGTGTTTCTGTGTGTGTGTCTGTGTGTCTCTGCGTGTGTCTGTGCATATCTGCGTGTGTGTCTCTGTGTGTGTCTGTGTGTGTATCTGTGCGTGTCTGTGTGTCTGTGCGTGTCTGTGTCTGTGTGTGTCTGTGTGTGTGTCTGTGTGTGTCTGTGTGTGTGTCTGTGTGTCTGTATGTGTCTGTGTGTGTGTCTGTGCGTGTCTGTGTGTGTGTCTGTGTGTGTGTCTGTGTGTATCTGTGTGTGTGTCTGTGCGTGTCTGTGTCTGTGTGTGTCTGTGTGTCTGTGCGTGTCTGTGTCTGTGTGTCTGTGTGTGTCTGTATGTGTGTCTGTGTGTCTGTGTGTCTCTGTGTGTGTATCTGTGCGTGTCTGTGTGTCTCTGCGTGTGTCTGTGTGTATCTGTGCGTGTCTGTGTGTGTGTCTGTGTGTATCTGTGTGTGTGTCTGTGTGTGTGTCTGTGTGTGTCTGGATGTGTGACTGTGTGTGTCTGTGTGTGTCTGGATGTGTGTCTGTGCATATCTGTATGTGTGTCTGTATGTGTGTCTGTGTGTCTGTGTGTGTGTCTGTGTGTGTCTGTGTGTGTGTCTGTGTGTGTCTGTGTGTGTCTGTGTGTCTGTGTGTGTGTCTGTGTGTGTCTGTATGTGTGTATCTGTGTGTGTGTCTGTGCGTGTCTGTGTGTGTGTCTGTGTGTGTCTGTGTGTGTGTCTGTGTGTGTCTGGATGTGTGTCTGTGTGTGTGTCTGTGTGTGTCTGTGTGTCTGTATGTGTGTCTGTGTGTCTGTGTGTCTGTGTGTCTCTGTGTGTGTATCTGTGCGTGTCTGTGTGTCTCTGCGTGTGTCTGTGTGTATCTGTGTGTGTCTGTGTGTATCTGTGTGTGTGTCTGTGTGTGTCTGTGTGTGTGTCTGTGCATATCTGTTTGTGTGTCTGTGTGTGTGTCTGTGTGTGTCTGTGTGTATCTGTGTGTGTGTCTGTGTGTATCTGTTTGTGTGTCTGTGTGTGTCTGTGTGTGTCTGTGTGTGTCTCTGTGCGTGTCTGTGTGTCTGTGTGTGTCTGTGTGTATCTGTGCGTGTCTGTGTGTGTGTATCTGTGTGTGTGTCTGTGTTTGTGTCTGTGTGTGTCTGTATGTGTGACTGTGTGTGTCTGTGTGTGTCTGGATGTGTGTCTGTGCATATCTGTGTGTGTGTCTGTGTGTGTGTCTGTGCATATCTGTTTGTGTGTCTGTGTGTGTCTGTGTGTGTATCTGTGCGTGTCTGTGTGTGTGTCTGTGTGTGTTTCTGTGTGTGTGTCTGTGTCTCTGCGTGTGTCTGTGCATATCTGCGTGTGTGTATCTGTGCGTGTCTGTGTGTCTGTGCGTGTCTGTGTCTGTGTGTGTCTGTATGTGTGTCTGTGTGTCTGTGTGTGTGTCTGTGTGTCTGTATGTGTGTCTGTGTGTGTCTGTGTGTGTCTGTGTGTGTGTCTGTGTGTGTCTGTGTGTCTGTATGTGTGTCTGTGTGTCTGTGTGTGTGTCTGTGTGTCTGTGTGTGTGTCTGTGCGTGTCTGTGTGTGTGTCTGTGTGTGTCTGTGTGTGTCTGTATGTGTGTCTGTGTGTGTCTGTGTGTGTCTGTATGTGTGTCTGTGTGTCTGTGTGTGTGTCTGTGTGTGTCTGTGTGTGTCTGTTTGTGTGTGTCTGTGTGTGTCTGTATGTGTGTCTGTGTGTCTGTGTGTGTGTGTCTGTGTGTGTCTGTGTGTGTCTGTGTGTGTGTCTGTGTCTGTGTGTGTGTCTGTGTGTGTCTGTGTGTCTGTGTGTGTCTGTGTGTGTGTCTGTGCGTGTCTGTGTGTGTGTCTGTGTGTGTGTCTGTGTGTATCTGTGTGTGTGTCTGTGCGTGTCTGTGTCTGTGTGTGTCTGTGTGTCTGTGTGTGTGTCTGTGTGTGTCTGTGTGTCTGTGTGTGTCTGTATGTGTGTCTGTGTGTCTGTGTGTCTCTGTGTGTGTATCTGTGTGTCTCTGCGTGTGTCTGTGTGTATCTGTGCGTGTCTGTATGTGTGTCTGTGTGTCTGTGTGTGTCTGTGTGTGTGTGTCTGTATGTGTGTCTGTGTGTCTGTGTGTGTGTGTCTGTGTGTGTGTCTGTGTGTGTCTGTGTGTGTGTCTGTGTCTGTGTGTGTGTCTGTGCGTGTCTGTGTGTGTGTCTGTGTGTGTGTCTGTGTGTGTATCTGTGTGTGTGTCTGTGCGTGTCTGTGTCTGTGTGTGTCTGTATGTGTCTGTGTGTGTCTGTATGTGTGTCTGTGTGTCTGTGTGTGTGTCTGTGTGTGTCTGTTTGTGTGTGTCTGTGTGTGTCTGTATGTGTGTGTCTGTGCGTGTCTTTGTGTGTGTCTGTGTGTGTCTGTGTGTGTCTGTCTGTCTGTGTGTGTCTGTATGTGTGTCTGTGTGTGTGTCTGTGTGTGTCTGTATGTGTGTCTGTGTGTGTGTCTGTGTGTGTCTGTATGTGTGTCTGTGTGTCTCTGTGTGTGTATCTGTGCGTGTCTGTGTGTCTCTGCGTGTGTCTGTGTGTATCTGTGTGTGTCTGTTTGTATCTGTGTGTGTGTCTGTGTGTGTCTGTGTGTGTGTCTGTGTGTGTCTGTATGTGTGTCTGTGTGTGTGTCTGTATGTGTGTCTGTGTGTCTGTGTGTGTGTCTGTGTGTGTGTGTGTGTGTGTGTCTGTATGTGTGTCTGTGTGTCTGTGTGTCTCTGTGTGTGTATATCTGTGCGTGTCTGTTTGTCTCTGCGTGTGTCTGTGTGTATCTGTGTGTATTTGTGTGTGTCTGTGTGTATCTGTGTGTGTGTCTGTGTGTGTCTGTGTGTGTGTCTGTGTGTGTCTGGATGTGTGACTGTGTGTGTCTGTGTGTGTCTGTGTGTATCTGTGTGTGTCTCTGTGCGTGTCTGTGTGTGTCTGTGTGTATCTGTGCGTGTCTGTGTGTGTGTATCTGTGCGTGTCTGTGTGTGTGTATCTGTGTGTGTGTCTGTGTGTGTGTCTGTGTGTGTCTGTATGTGTGACTGTGTGTGTCTGTGTGTGTCTGGATGTGTGTCTGTGCATATCTGTGTGTGTGTCTGTGTGTGTGTCTGTGCATATCTGTTTGTGTGTCTGTGTGTGTCTGTGTGTGTATCTGTGCGTGTCTGTGTGCGTGTCTGTGTGTGTGTCTGTGTGTGTTTCTGTGTGTGTGTCTGTGTGTCTGTGTGTGTGTCTGTGTGTATCTGCGTGTGTGTCTCTGTGTGTGTCTATGTGTCTCTCGTGTGTCTGTGTGTATCTGTGCATGTCTGTGTGTCTGTGTGTGTGTCTCTGCGTGTGTCTCTGTGTATCTGTGCATGTCTGTGTGTGTGTCTGTGTGTGTCTGTGTGTGTATCTGTGCGTGTCTGTGTGTGTGTTTCTGTGTGTGTATCTGTGTGTCTCTGTGTGTGTGTCTGTGCGTGTCTGTGTGTCTCTGCGTGTGTCTGCGTGTGTCTGTGTGTATCTGTGCGTGTCTGTGTGTGTATCTGTGTGTGTCTGTGTGTGTGTCTGTGTGTATCTGTGTGTGTGTCTGTGTGTGTGTCTGTCTGTATGTGTGACTGTGTGTGTCTGTGTGTGTCTGTGCATATCTGTTTGTGTGTCTGTGTGTATCTGTGCGTGTCTGTCTGTGTGTCTCTGCGTGTGTCTGTGCGTGTCTGTGTGTGTCTCTGTGTGTCTGTGTGTCTGTGTGTGTCTCTGTGTGTCTGTGTGTCTGTGTGTATCTGTGTGTGTCTGTGTGTGTGTCTGTGTGTCTGTGTGTCTCTGTGTGTGTCTGTGCGTGTCCGTGTGTGTCTCTGTGTGTGTCTGTGCGTGTCTGTGTGTCTGTGTGTATCTGTGTGTGTGTGTGTGTGTCTGTGTGTCTCTGTATCTCTGCGTGTGTCTGTGTGTGTCTCTGTGTGTATCTGTGTGTGTCTGTGTGTCTCTGTGTCTCTGTGTGTGTCTGTGTGTGTCTGTGCGTGTCTGTGTGTGTCTCTGTGTGTGTCTCTGTGTGTATCTGTTCGTGTGTGTATGTGTGTCTGTGTGTGTGTCTGTGTGTGTCTTTATGTGTGTCTGTGTGTGTGTCTGTGTGTGTGTCTGTGTGTCTCTGTGTGTGTCTGTGTGTGTCTGTGCGTGTCTGTGTGTCTCTCTGTGTGTGTCTGTATGTGTGTCTGTGCGTGTCTGTTTGTGTATCTGTGTGTGTCTGTGTGTGTCTGTGTGTGTCTCTGTGTGTGTCTGTGTGTGTCTGTGCGTGTCTGTGTGTGTGTCTGTGTGTGTCTGTGTGTGTATGTGTGTCTGTCTGTGTGTCTGTGTGTTTGTCTGTGTGTGTCTGTGTGTGTCTGTGTGCGTGTCTGTGTGTGTCTGTGTGTATCTGGGTGTGTGTCTGTGCGTATCTGTATGTGTGTCTGTGTGTTTGCCTGATTGTGTGTGTCTGTGCGTGTGTCTGTGTGTGTCTGTGCGTGTGTCTGTGTGTGTCTGTGTGTGTGTCTGTGTCTGTGTGTGTGTCTGTGTGTGTCTGTGTGTGTGTGTGTGTTTGTGCGTATCTGTATGTGTGTCTGTGTGTGTGTCTGTGTGTGTCTGTGCATATCTGTGTGTGTGTCTCTGTGTGTGTCTGTGCGTGTCTGTGTGTGTATCTGTGCGAGTCTGTGTGTGTGTGTCTGTGTGTCTCTGTGCGTGTCTGTGTGTGTCTGTGTGTGTCTGTGTGTCTCTGTGTGTGTCTGCGTGTGTATCTGTGCGTGTCTGTGCGTGTGTCTGTGTGTGTGTCTGTGTGTGTCTTTGCGTGTCTGTGTATGTGTCTGTGTGTGTCTGTGCGTGTCTGTGTGTGTCTGTATGTGTGACTGTGTGTGTCTGTGCATATCTGTGTGTCTGTGTGTGTCTGTGTGTTTGTCTGTGTGTGTGTGTGTGTCTGTGTGTCTTTGTGTGTCTGTGTCTGTGTGTATCTGTGCGTGTCTGTCTGTGTGTGTCTGCGTGCGTCTGTGTGTTTGTCTGTGTGTGTGTGTGTGTCTGTGTGTCTGTGTCTGTGTGTATCTGTGCGTGTCTGTCTGTGTGTGTCTGCGTGTGTCTGTGTGTGTCTTGTGTGTGTTGTGGCCAGCTGTAGATAGCAGCAAGCACAGCTGTGTGAAAGTACCAAAGCATTGTTTTATGATCACTGCAGTTTCACTGCTGCATCAATCAGAGGCTTTCTTGACTTTACTCCTTACTACGGCTTGAACCCCTGCAGAGCACGGTGTGGGCCTTGGAATTGGAGTGTGCTGTCTGACCCTGGAGAACGCTGCTCCTGGTATCTACATCCATAGCCTGGCTCTGGGCTCTGTGGCCAAGATGGATGGCAGGCTCAGGTAAAAATTTGTAGTTTTACTAATATCAGAAGAGTAAAACGTGTTTTAATGAGAGTATTTCTCAGTATTTGTGATCATCTACTCACTGACATGTGCGTGAATCTTGAGGAGACAACGTTCAGAGTTGTGCTGACACCTGTGCCTCTGTCCAGTCGTGGAGATCAGATACTCGAGGTGGACTCGGTCAGCCTTCGTCACGCTGCTCTCAGTGAGGCCTATGCCATCCTCAGTGAGTGTGGGCCTGGGCCCATCACTCTCATTGTAAGCAGGCATCCTAATCCAAAGGTAAGACCTGATCTGCTTTTAAATAAAAAGTTCAGCCTTCTGTAAAACCGCCTTAACTGGTGGTTTGATTCAAGCTACTGGATGAAGTTACTCCTGCATCCTCTGTCTTAATCCTCATGATGTTTCTCTCCTCCAATGACATTCAGGGGTTGTTGAGCCAAAATGTATCACATAGCCCGGATCTACTCACCAATTTCTAGTTTAATTGAGAATTCAAAGTAAATCGAGTCTCATTCACCCAGACAAAAACACAGTCTATGTTCCATAAACACAATCCTAGGTTTCTTCTTAGCTCTGTATATGCACCAATCAGGCATCACATTATAAGCACCTGCCTAATATTGAGTCAGTCCCTCTTTTGCTGCCACACAGCCCTGAGGTATTTGGCCATGGGCTCGACAAGACCCCTGAAGGTGTCAGTTGGGGTTTGTTTGTCCAGCACGTCCCACAGATGCTCGATTGGATTGACACACGGGAGCCTCGTCAACACCTCAAACTAATGGGCTCCTCAAACCTTTCCTGAACCCAAGAAAGCTCCAGCTGATCCAGGAGAGAAGAACAACCGCTGCCCAAGTGAAAACCTGTAGTGATCCCGTACGTGTCAGGAGTATCGGAGCAGTTGCATTTTTTCTAAACACCGGGTCTCTGTGGCTTTTAAACCACAAAACACGCTGCGCCAAAAATTGGTCCACCCCAAGGATCGGGTCCCCCGACACAAACAGAGTAACATAGTGTAGCTGTTAAGTGCAGGAGGATTGGCAGGATTTATAATCGGGGAAACCAAACAACCTCTGGCTACAACACAGAAGAGCCACCTCGTCAGGCCAGGACTCTGCAGTCTGTTCACACCTACAGGCCAGTGGACACTCTTTCAATGATGAGGATGTAACATCCTGGACAGGGAGGAACGCTGGTTTGAGGGCGGAGTCAAGGAGGCCATTTACGTGAAAAGGGAAAGACCATCTCTGAATGGAGGAGGGGCCTAAGGGTCCATCTGTCACCATCTTACATGCTGTGATTGCAGCCATTCCCCAACTCTGTGAATGGGACTCATGGACATTGATCAGTGGTTGTTGATCAGTGGTTGTTGATGGTCATCTCAATGGTCATGAAACTGACCACATGGCCCGTTGTTAGTCAGTGGTATTAGTAGTCACTATGCAAATATGAAAATAATACATGGTCTGCAACAATGCTCAAGTTGGTGGTAGGTGTCAAAGTAACATCATGAGTAGCATGACCCAATGTCTCCCACTATAACTTTGCCCAAAGCATCAAACGGCCTCCACCAGCTTTTCTTCTTACCGTATTTCATCCTCATTCAAAAACCCCTTATTCTGTTAAATGTGATTGTCGGCACATGTGCTAATTATTGTGTTTGGTAGATTCCTGAGGGTTGGTGCTTTAGGATGTATTTGTCTTTCTTGATGCTAAAATGCATCTTTTTGTGTTTCTTTGTCTCGCCTCAGGTATCAGAGCAGGAGATGGATGACATCATAGCTCGATCCACTCACAGGGACAAAATGAGCAGGAACAAGCACTCATTTCATTCCCAAGGTCTGACCTGTACCAGCATTCACATTTTAATTAACTGTATCAACTATTTTACTAGTTAGCTCCATCATTTTACACATGGCCCTGCTACACTATTGTAGTTTAACTACTGTGTAGGCAAGAGCACTGTTTCTTTGGTCTGTAACAAGGTTTCCATGAAGAACATTGTACTGTGACAAGACAGGGTTGATGTTGTTCACTTAGTCCTGGTCTCACCATGGTATTAGATCACTTCCTGTTCTTGTTACGGTGCACTGTGGTGTTTTTCTGTAGGTCAGTCTGTGTAGCTTGATTAACTGCAAATTTTCTCATTGAAACTTATTTCATAGTAACTTACAGGGGCTGTATTAAAGCAGATCTTCAGAATCACATGCAAATATTCACTAACTGTGTCCTTAGGGATTTGCTAGCTTAGTGTAGCTAATAGCTTAGCAGTTAGCCAAAACACTAGCAGCAGGCTTGTGTGTTAGGGGTTAACTGCACTTTCCTCCTCAGCTGTGCCCCAGCAGGTGACTGTGGAAGAAGTGTAGTCAAAAACAGAAGTGCCCACCAACCTGTTCAGTTCTGGGGAAAATTGATTCTGCCAGTTAATTTTCCCCAATCTGTGAAATACCTGCCAAAGAACAAAATGTGCTGGGAAGATTTTACTCTTAGAAATGTGAAACTAGAGTCCCAGCAACCATGGTCAAAGTATTCCAGGGGCCAGAGCAGGTGACACTGGAACAACTTTGAAGGCTGCATCAGCCTCTAGTCCCCTAGTATATATGTATATGTAGTATATATGCATGTCCACATGGATGTCTTCAAATGGCGGCTGTCCAGAAAATGATGTAACTTTTATAGATAACTTAAATGTTCAAACCTGTTCTTATTAGGAGAGAGCCAGCATCTATACCTTTTTGGATTTTTTAGTTCTTTCTATAAAAATTGGTGAGATTGTATAAAACCCCAGTCCTACAGTCTTACAGGCCTCTTAGGAGCTTCCCTCCTCTTGTTACCAGCACCCCCCAGATCCCATCCACACATAAACTATCCAGCAAACCACACTCTCATTGCTGTGCAGCTGATACTCAGTTTTATTTATCTATGAATCCAGACATGACGGCCTGGATGATCTTTAATGTCCTCCCTCTAAACTCAGATAAAGCTGAGGTTAAACCTTAGAAATACAGTCACTAACTTGCTGCGTGTGGCGTGTGAAAATGATGGCATCACTGAATTCTGTATTTGTCTGGGTTTGGCTGTCGTGGTTTTAATGTGTAGGTGTGTCCTGTAAGAACACCAGCCCAGCAGTGAAGGACATGCAGGAAGACAGGTCGCCTGTTCTCAGCTGGACCATGAAGAGGTTCCTTGAGCCTGCCAGCAGGGTACGTTTTCATTTAGACATACATTTAGTTTTGTTGATGCATTGATAGGTTCAGTTTCAACCTTCTTACACAATCATATAGAATAGAATAGAATAGAATAGAATAGAATAGAATAGACTTTTATTGTTATTTTACATGTATAATGAAACTGTAGGTGCTCCACACCAGCTGTGCATGGAATAAAAGTGTAACTAGAAAAAGTTGCATTTCCTGCAAAAATGCAGTGTGAATGCCGTGTAGTGGAATCTAATGAAAACAGCTGAGGAAGCTGAAGTTTGTGCTGAAAAGAAGTGAAAAAGCATAATATTTAGCCTAAAAGAGGTGAAGGAGCTAAAATTTCTGCTGAAAAGAGGTGAACTAGCTGAAGTTTTTACTGATAAGAGTTAAAGAAGTTAAACTGTCTACTGAAAAAAAAATGGTGCTATTACCGGGATTTAAACCCAGCCCTCCCGCTTTGAGAACGGCTGCTCATCTCTCTGAACCAAACTGGTTCTCAACTGAGTCAAACATATGATGAGAGAAAAATGTGCAGGGTGCAGAAGATGCTGAGCAAACTGCTGAAAAGAACTACAGAAAGGGTGTGAAGAAGCTGGAATTTGTGCTGAAAAGAGGTGTAGAAGCTGAAGTGATTGCTGAAGATGGCTGTATTTGAAAGGGTACACCGCAGACGGTCAAGAAAGCAGTGTGCATGTGAGCACGGAAGATGTGGCAACTGCCACAGGTAGGATTCGAACCTTCACCACTGGATCTTACAGCAGCTGCTCATCCCACTGAGCCAAACCAATTCTAGTCCCGAAGAAAGATATGATAAGAGAAAAAATGTGCACTGTGCAGAAGAAGCTGAATTGTGCTGAAAAGAGGTGAAGAAGCATAACTTTGTGCTGAAAAGAGGTGAAGTAACTAAAATTTGTGCTGAAAAGAGCTGAACTTGTTGAACTTTCTGCTGAAAAGAGGCAAACTTGTTGAACTTTCTGCTAAAAGAGATGAAGAAACTGAAAATTCTGCTGAAAAGAGGTGAAGAAGCAGAACTTTCTACAGAAAAGGGGAAATGAGCAGAACTTTGCACTGAAAAGAGGTAACGAAGCTGTAGTTTCTGCTAAAAAAACAGCTGAAGAATCTGGAATTTCTGCTGAAAAGGGGTCAAAAAACTGAATATTCTGCTGACAAGGGGTGAAGAAGCTGAAATTTGTGTTGAAAAGAGTTTAAAAGGCTCTGCTCATCTCACTGAAAAAAAAAACCCTTAATATTTCAAAAAGTATAAAAGTTATGAGCACCAAAAGAGCAGGCATTAGCAGAAGGGGCAGAACAGTTTAAAGTTTGAATGGTGAAAATCAGATGAAAACTGAGGGAGTAGTTAACCAGCAGAGGTCTGAGCAACTAGAATAAAGTAGAAGAAAGAAGAAAGAGAAACAGGAAATCAATAGTGTGAATGCCTCTGGGGCATTTATTTATTTAGTTCCAAGTTTAATTAATTAATGACTCTTTTTATTAATTAATGGTGTATTTAATCTATTAATTTTGTCACTCCTGGCCTTCCGTAGTTGGTTCTTGTTTCATCAACTTTCTTGGGGTTTTAAATAAACAGCTAATCAGTGTAACAAAGTAAATCTTACAGTTATAGTATACACCCTTTCATCCCAGTTAATGAGTTAAATGTATTTTAATAGTTTTAAACTTCCTTTCATTTCAACTTTTGTCCAATTTGGTTGTTTCTTAAACAGGGCTCCCTGAGTTCAGAGGCAGAGTTGTCTCAGTACTTCCCGCAGGAACTTTCCAGCCACTCATTCCCATCTGAATCCATGTTGATGGGCTCAGATGGTGACGATGTCCTCCACCAGATGAGCTGCATTACCTCCAAGGATGACTGCTCATCAAAACCACATGGTAAAATGTTACTGATTAAATCCCAGGAAGACGTTTTAGGAATATTTCACAGATTTAACTTTAAAGTTTGCTTCCACCACGCTTGACATGTGAACAGGAGCTGATGAAATGAGAACTTTACTGACCTCTAAACAACATGACTGAAGTATTAAAAGGTTAACATAACTATTAGGAGTTACCAGTGATCACATTGACTGTGGCTGTTGCCATTAATACAGTGGCTAGAAGCTAAGGCTAATAATAAAATGATAATATCCACTAGGAACTAGACAGGAACAATGGGATCCTACCTTCTAACTCTATTTGATCTGCAACAAACATAGAAATGTGCTGGATTGTATCAGCGGCATCATTACAAAGCCTTCACCTGGGGCCTTGCCTGGTGTGATAGACCCCTCTGTGGATCTTGTATGGATCTTGAGCTTGTTCCTGTGCTGCCATGATTAGTACCTCAGTGATGTCTTTAAGTCCAGCGTTGTCCAGCCACTGGTTGGATTTCTGGATGTCAGACACTTCTTCTATCTGCCGATGGTACCTACCATACGGGGCTTGTCTGCCGTGATGGTTCCTACTCTTGCTCCTCTCCTTTCTGGAGTTTCTGCTGCCTGAGGTGTTCACTGAGTGCATGGTCAGTAGTGGCCACCATCCTGATCTACTCATGTTTGTTGTCTCCTCCTGGACTGTGGTACTGACACTCACTAGTCCTCAGTCTTCTTCCTTTCTTTTAGTGTACAGAGTGCTGAATTTGGAGTGAAACCCTCCTTGCATGGTAAGGAGCTTCCTGGTCTTGATGTTAGTGGCTTCTATCTCCTCCTTTGGCCAACTTATTATCCCAGCGGGGTATCTGATGACCGGCAGGGCGTAGGTGTCAATTTCCCAGATCTTGTGTTTTCCATTTAGCTGACTCATTAGGACGTACTCTCTGCCGGTATTTGGTGGTTGCAGCTTTCCTCGCGGCCTCTTCGTGGCTCCCATTTTCCTGTAGGATTCCCAGGTACAGTCAGGTCCATAAATATTGGGACATCGACACAATTCCAACATTTTTGGCTCTATACACCACTAAAATGGATTTCAAATGAAACGAGCAAGCCGTGCTTTAACTGCAGACTATCAGCCCTTATTTGAGGGTATTTACATCCAAATAAGGTGAACGGGAAGGAATTACTACAGTTTGCATATGTGCCTCCCACTTGTTAAGGGTCCAAAAGTAATGGGGCAGAAATTAAAACTAGTGATGACTTCATGAACTTCTTCACAAATAAAATTTTAATCATTAGAGAAAAAATTACCAATAATCATCCCACAGATGTGATATTATCTACAGCTACTCTTAGTACCATTGATGTTAAGTTAGACTCTTTTTCTCCAATTGATCTTTCTGAGTTAACTTCAATAATTACTTCCTCCAAACCATCAACGTGTCTTTTAGACCCCATTCCTACAAAACTGCTCAAAGAAGTCCTGCCATTGATTAATGCTTCAATCTTAAATATGATCAACCTATCTCTAATAATCAGCTATGTACCACAGGCCTTCAAGCTGGCTGTAGTTAAACCTTTACTCAAAAAGCATCTCTAGACCCAGCAGTCTTAGCTAATTATAGGCCAATCTCCAATCTTCCTTTCATATCAAACATCCTTGAAAGAGTAGTTGTCAAACAGCTAACAGATCATCTGCAGAGGAATGGTTTATTTGAAGAGTTTCAGTCAGGTTTCAGAGTTCATCACAGCACAGAAACAGCTTTAGTGAAGGTTACAAATGATCTTCTTATGGCCTCTGACAGTGGACTCATCTCTGTGCTTGTCCTGCTAGACCTCAGTGCAGCATTCGATACTGTTGACCATAATATCCTATTAGAGCGATTAGAACATGCTGTAGGTATTACAGGTATTGCACTGCAGTGGTTTGTATCATATCTATCTAATAGACTCCAGTTTGTGCATGTAAATGGAGAGTCCTCTTCACACACTGAGGTTAATTATGGAGTTCCACAGGGTTCAGTGCTAGGACCAATTCTGTTTACATTATACATGCTTCCCTTAGGCAGCATCATTAGAAGACACAGCATAAGAGAGAGCAGATTTCTCCTGTTTTGGCTTCCCGTCATCGGCTTCCTGTTAAATCCAGAATTCAAAATCCTGCTCCTCACATACAAGGTCTTAAATAATCAGGCCCATCTTATCTTAATGACCTTGTAGTACCATATCACCCTATTAGAGCACTTCGCTCTCACTCTGCAGGCCTACTTGTTGTTCCTAGAGTATTTAAAAGTAGAATGGGAGGCAGAGCCTTCAGTTTTCAGGCCCCTCTTCTGTGGAACCAGCTTCCAGTTTGGATTCAGGAGACAGACACTATCTCTACTTTCAAGATTAGGCTTCAAACTTTCCTTTTTGCTAAAGCATATAGTTAGTGCTGGACCAGGTGGAGGATTGGGGGATTCCCATGATGCATTGAGTTTTTCCTTTCCAGTCACCTTTCTCACTCACTATGTGTTAACAGACCTCTCTGCATTGAATCATATCTGTTATTAATCTCTGTCTCTCTTCCACAGCATGTCTTTATCCTGTCTTCCTTCTCTCACCCCAACCAATCACAGCAGATGGCCCCGCCCCTCCCTGAGCCTGGTTCTGCTGGAGGTTTCTTCCTGTTAAAAGGGAGTTTTTCCTTCCCACTGTCGCCAAAGTGCTGCTCATAGGGGGTCATATGATTGTTGGGTTTTTCTCTGTATCTATGAAGCGCCTTGAGGCGACTTTTGTTGTGATTTGGCGCTATATAAATAAAATTGAATTGAATTGAATAGAATAAGAACCATAAACCAAACTTTCACTTATTAATACTTGGTGTCAAATCCTTTGCAGTCAATCACAGCCTGAAGTCTGGAACACATAGACATCACCAGACGCCGGGTTTCATCCCTGGTGATACTCTGCCAGGCCTCTACTGCAACTGTCGTCAGTTCCTGCTTGTTCTTGGGGCATTTGTCTTCAGCAAGTGAAATGCATGTTCATTTGGATTCAGGCCAGGTGATTGACTTGGTCATTGCAAAACGATCCACTTCTTTCCCTTTAAAAACTCTTTGGTTGCTTTTGCAGTATGCTTTGGGTCACTGTCCATCTGCACTGTGAAGCACCGTCCAATGAGTTCTGAAGCATTTGGCTGAATATGAGCAGATAATGTTGCCTGAAACACTTCAGAATTCATCGTGCTGCTTTTGTCAGCAGTCACATCATCTATAAATACAAGAGAACCAGTTCCACTGGCAGCAATACATGCCCACAACATGACACTTCCACCACAATGCTTCACTGATGAGGTGGTATGCTTAGGATCATGAGCAGTTCCTTTCCGTCTCCATGCTCTTCTCTTCCCATCACTCTGGTACAAGTTGATCTTGGTCTCATCTGTCCATTGGATGTTGTTCCAGAACTGTGGCGGCTTTTTAAAATGTCGTTTGGCAAACTCTAATCTGGCCTTCCTGTTTTTGGGGCTCACCAATGGTTTGCATCTTGTGGTGAACCCTCTGTATTCACACTGGTGGAGTCTTCTCTTGATTGTTGACATACATGCACCACCTCCTGGAGAGTGTTCTTGATCTGGCCAACTGTTGTGAAGGGTGTTTTCTTCACCAGGGGAAAGATTCTTCGTTCATCCACCACAGTTGTTTCAGGTCTTTTGGTGTTGCTGAGCTCACCGGCGCGTTCCTTCTTTTTGAACATGTTCCAAACAGTTGTTTTGGCCATGCCTGATGTTTTTGCTGTCTCTCTGATGGGTTTGGTTTGTTTTTTCAGCCTAATGATGGCTTGCTTCACTGATAGTGACAGCTCTTTGGATCTTGGCAGTTGACAGCAACAGGTTCCAAATGCAAACAGCACACTTGAAATGAACTCGGGACCTTTTATCTGCTCATTGTAATTGGGATAATGAGGGAATAACACACACCCGGCCATGGAACAGCTAAGAAGCCAATTGTCCCATTACTTATGGTCCCTTAACAAGTGGGACGCACATATGCAAACTGTTGTAATTCCTACACCGTTCACCCGATTTGGAAGTAAATACCTTCAAATAAAAGCTGACAGTCTCCAGTTAAAGCACATCTTGTTCGTTTCACTTGGAATCCATTGTGGTGGTGTATAGAGCCAAAAATGTTGTGTCAATGTCCCAATATTTATGGACCTGACTGTAGGTGAATATGTATATTAGTGAAATATAAGTCCTCCACAAAGTCAGGGAAAGCCCTGTAACTTACTGTAAAACTAAATCTGTTCCCTGAGACACAGAGCTGCAGATCCCTGAGAGCCTTAGCCAGTCAGCTAGCAGCTGTGACCAGCACACCTGTGCAGGTAATAAAAGGACAGGTAATGTTTGTCGAGCTGTTGCGCACACAGCACGCTCATTTCATCAGTTGCCAAAAGGCAACTGACCAGCATGTCCATAATGAGCTAATACTCCTGTGCTACATACTACAGTGTACGCTGCGCACCTGCTTACTGGTTTTTGTTGCATCGCTCTGTGTCTCCCAGTTAATTTGTTTACAGCTCCGCACCGCCCAGGTGGCAGAAAATGTGCATGGTATTTGCAAACTGGTTCCCAGCTCGTAACCAGCGCACTCTGCTTTCAAAGGCATTGGTTAAAGGTCATCATGTGACTGATGCGAGCCAGATCCTTTTATTTAGCAAAATTGT
The DNA here is from genome assembly GCF_963576455.1 of Neolamprologus multifasciatus. Classification (NCBI taxonomy): domain Eukaryota; kingdom Metazoa; phylum Chordata; class Actinopteri; order Cichliformes; family Cichlidae; genus Neolamprologus; species Neolamprologus multifasciatus. The sequence goes on along the minus strand of NC_140450.1, from coordinate 36,697,797 downwards.
GATTAATCGTTAAACTTTACTGTTGAGGGGAGCGGCCACGACTCCACACACACACATTTATCATCTCTTTAAAAAATTACACAGCATCCAGTTTTGTAAAAATTAGCTGTAAGTTCATCTTTATTTTCAGGATTCAGCCCATCTCTGACAGAAGTGGAAGACGCCCGTGTGTACAACAACATCCAAGACCAAACCTCTGCACCTCTCAGCCACCACGTGGAGGCCGTGTGCCAGCCCATCACGTGGTCCAGCCCCCCCACAGCACGCAGCCCACTCCTCTGCCAGGTGAAGTGCTTCGAGGATGACCTCAGCAGAAAAATCGAGCCCTTCCACAGACCCACAAAATCTGAAGCCTTTACCTGCAGTGACGTGTCACAGAGTGATTCAGCAGGTGTATTTAGCAGCTCGGTGTTAGACGGTGAAGATGGTGGAGATTTGCAGAGTGGAGGCAGAGATATACCCACAGCACTCTGTGACAGTTCCACTCAAAGTGAGGATGGTTTTCCCAATAAGTCAGAGTCACCTGGTTGTGAGTTAACCTTCATGTTCATCCACCAGCCTTTAGATCACACAGCAGGGGTGTCGAGCAGCGTGGGCTCTGTGCTCACTGATATGACCATCAGCAGCGAGGCCTGTCCAAATCAAAGTCGTGGACAGTTGGAGTCAAAGCAGTCCCCCAAGCTGGAAGCAGTGAACAGGGTCATGATGAGCACTGAAGCACCAAACCTACCCCAGCAGCAAACATCCCAAACGGATGAACCCGCCCTGGCCTTGGCCCCATTCCAGCTCCCATCCCACAGCACAGGAACAAACCCCACGGTGGCTGCCGACATGCTCCCCAGTCAGCTATATGAGGAGGAAGATGCCAGTGAGTTTGCAGGGATTTGTCCCATTAACACTGTGATCCTAAGAAGGAACGACGGGAATTCATTTGGGCTTGAACTGGAGATTATGTCATCACCACTGAAGCTGGTGATCGCTGGGGTGGAGCCTGGCGGTGCAGCAGAAAGGGTACGTGGGATTGCTTTCAACCCTACACCAGTGGGATGAGGGTGGGGGGTTCCCCCCAAAAAACAAAATAAATTCAACAACAGTTTTTGGCAACAAACTGCAAAGCAAAAAAAATGATGGCTGTAGCAAAGATGATACAAATTCAAATATATATGCAAAACTTTCTATGCACACTGAATATGAACAAGAATATTTGAATTTTCTGGTGATTCTTTAAAGGGTCAAACGATTTAAGATATTAAAAATATTCCATGTAAAGGCTGAGCTTGTTTCTCTAACTGTGGTCCCAGGAGTCTGCGGGCAGGCTGCGTCCTGGAGATGAGATCGTCAAGATTGGAGATAAACTAGTTTGCTCCTCCAGCTACCAGGACATCTGTGAACTCATGCACAGCCTTCCTCTGACACTGGCCTTGGACATCAGGAGACCGATCTCAGGTAAGACGCTCACAGTGTGACTTTATTCTAAAGCTGAATAGATGAAAATGAGCAGCTCACCTGCTTCAAGAAATTACAGCCTGATGCTGTCAGGGAGAAGATGCTGAAAGCACTGTGACAGAGGCACAGACTCAGATGTGAAAGTTACTCCAGTCTGCACACGATAATTTGAAGCTAGCAGGTCGTTAATGCTATCCATCAAGTTTAACAGTCTATGAACTAACTTTAGCTAACGTCAGCTAACAATGTTAGCTAAAATCACAGCAATGTTACATCGAAGCTACTGAAGTGGCACATAGCCTAGGTAGCTACCACAACTAAAATAAGATATTTGCAGTAGGCTAACGTTAGTTTTTAAAAATAACTTACTTGTTTTGTTAGGTTGGAGGTGGAGTTTTTGGCGAGGAGAGCATCTTCTTTGCTGGCAAACAGAGTTCGCACTGTTAAATTTCGCCCATCCGTTTCTTCTTTGAATATGAAATGGTGTTGGAACTTCCGAGTCCGAAACGTGCACTGCTGACTCTGTTGCGCTGGCTCCGGGTCCATCGTGTGATTGACGCCATCGACAGGGCGCTTTTTTTTTTACAGCCTCTTCTCGCGTGTTTTGTTTGGGTTTCCAGCCGCAATGCGCAGCGTGGAATGACCAGAATTACAGAGGACCGCCATGTAATCCATTTATAACAAAGTAACTGTATTCTAATTACCACCCTTTTAAACAGTAACTGTAACGGAATACAGTTACTCATATTTTGTATTTTAAATACGTAACGGCGGCACATGTACTCTGTTACTCCCCAACACTGATCGGCGGGTTGGTGGTTCAATCCCTGCTGAATATATTGGATGGGATACTAAACCCAACTTGCTGTCTGATGCATCCATCGGAGTGGGAATGTCTCTGAATGTTAGACAGAAAGCAGTTAAATAGAAGAAGGTTTTGTGTGAATGGATGAAAGTTGTGTAAAGCTTTGAGAAAATAGAAAAGCTCCATTTAAAAACCGTATGTATGGACTGCCCAGCTGATTGGCCAATGTCAGACGAGAGTAAAAACAAACTTTGGCTACTCAGAGCTTTGACTCTTCCTTCCACCCAACCCTTTCTACTTTTCCTCAGTGCAGTAATAATATGTTTATAGCTGCTGTGGTCTGCGTCTCATCACACAGTTGTTGTCTTTGCATTGGGGAAGAAGCACTAACAACATACAGGCTGGATTCCTGATGAGATGCTCAGCTACACTAAGCAGCTTGTAAACGGAGCTGAACACTTCGGTCACGCTACACTGCTCGCTCACTTTCTGCAGCTTACACTCAAACCTCCAGCTGCTGGGAGGAAAACTGTCTCCACTTAATGGTTACAACATGATTAAATCATAAATTTGTGTGTCTTTGAATGTGCGCTTACACTGCTGTGTAGTGCTGTTTCTAAGCCACCAGGTAGTGTCACTCTTTAAGCTTTCACATAGACTGCCGTGTGTTTTCCTTTAATGCTGACCTCAGATGTAGGATCAGCATCGCTCTCTCCTCCCCAAAGCAACCTGCACGCCTCTGACTCTCTGTTCACGGTGACTAACCTTTATGTTTCACTTTTAATGACCAATATTAGATTTGCCCTGTAGCTTCACACTAGGTGTAGTGTAACATTAATCTTTATGTAACACAGAGATTGCTGTGGGGCATTAAAACGGGGAGTCTTTCCACATGTCTGTTTTAAAGCCATCGTGTCTCTCTGAGTAAACATCATCATAGATCAACATTACTGATAAGCAGGCGACGGATAAAGGAGGAAAAGTCACTTCCTCTGATGATAACCTGTCCATATACGCTGCTCCTGACAGTTTCAGTTCTGTAACTGGTAAACAGAGACGTCACATCTTTGCATGTTAGACACTAAAGTGCAAACATGTAATACAAGAGAGAGCAGTCGGTCATGTGACTTCCTGGATCAGCCACAGCAATGTCTCCAGCTGCGTCCTGTAGTTTACCAGCTGAGTATACATCTGTGTAGCTTTAGTCTTTCCTTGTGAGATTGTAGATTATAATATAATGCAACACTTTTGATGCATATCACTGTGTAGTGTGTGATAGTATTGTACAGTGTGGCTGTATGCATTCCCTGTGTATGTTAGGAGTTCACAGCAATGACTGTATCAATATAACACAGTTGATACAGTCATTGGTTCAAATCAGAGAGAAATCCATTCGGGTTCATTTCACGCCGCTAACATGAGAAAAGGTCTTTGATCACTTCCCCTTCATGACGCCGCCTCACCTCTCCTGCAACAGGCTGAATTACATAGATACATGTTATATAGTGGTGCAACGGATCACGGTTGATCCCTAATCCGAACCGATCCCACTCCACGGTTCGGCACGCACGTGGGCCGAAGATTCGAAAAAGAAGAAAAAAAAGTATGTGTATGGTGGCGTGGTGGGTCTGTCAAGTGGTAGCTATGGGGGGAGGTAACAATGTTTAAAACAACAATAACAATAATAATATTTATATTTATAACAAGGTGCAATAATAATTAATGTGCAATAATAACAGTGTGCAATAAAAATACACTTATTCTTCTTTTTTATTACTAAGTTATTACACTGTGTTGTGCTGTTTGTGTTGCGTTGTGATGTGTCATATCGTGTCGTGTTGTGTTATATGTAGTGCCGACGTAGGACAGTTTTCCAATTTCATTGTACTATTGTACTATGTATGACTGTGCAATGACAATAAAGAGTTATCTTATCTATGGCCCGCGCTAGCGTCCAAGTGGAGGAGCAGAGGAGTTTAAGCAGCCCTTTGCTGCCCAGCCCGACCGGGCTAACGCTATTACAGAAGCTACTGGGGTGTTTAGCTGCAGACGGGAGGCCGTCGTCTGTTGTGCAAAACAAGGTTTAAACTATGATGAACGTGCTTGAGCCACGCTATGATATGTTGCGCGTCCACTTCAGTGGCAAGATCGTTCCAAGCATGTATGAGCAGGAGAAGCTTAAAGTTATGGCTGAACTGTCCCAGGCAGCTTCTGTTGCCCAACTACTACAAATGGGTGGAGCTCCAGGGCAACGGAAAGCTACGTGACCGTGACCACAGCGGATCACAGCGGAGTGCGATATGATGAGCGGTGTGTATTATTGTAGGGTCTGCCTTACAATATAAAGCACCTTGAGGCGACTGTTGTTGTGATTTGGCGCTTTATAAATAAAACTGAATTGAATTGAGTGGTAGATACAAAGCCTGTACTGCCCTATGTTGTACCATAATTTTTTCTTTTTTTGCTGATCTGAAAATTGATCCGAACCGTGAGATTTTTGATCCGTTGCACCACTAATATGTACACATAAATAATTAAACTTACACATCAAATTATATCATATAAATTACAATTCATTGGTTTCATATTTAAAAAAATATGTAATTAAATTATTCATTGTTACCAACCTCCTCTCATTCGATCCTGATCTTTTCATGTCTTGTGCCAGCTGTAGATCGACTGCTCGGCCTGGGAGGGACTGTGTGGTCACAGAGCAGTGATGGATCCACAGGGGATCCAGCCAAATCTGTTCAGGGGGGGACTGATCAAGTAATAAGAACACATTTAGGAAAAGCCACAATCCAAGCAGACTGCAACTTGCCCATCGTCAATGTAGACGACGTGTTATCAGATGTGAGCCACGACACCGGTGAGGAAATATCCTGTAATGAGCCTGAAACCTGCCGTCCGGGCCAACATGGAGCCCTGTGTGAGAAGCCTCCTTTGGAAGCCAGAGATGAAAAGGGTGCCGCCTTTCTGATGAATAAATGTGTGAACCAACAGAAAGAAGGCAGCTCTGCAGTTTTCAGCGGATCAGGTCCAGACAAATCAAACCCTAGTTGTAAACACATGGATCGGACTGCAGATGTCAGTGGTTCAAACAGTGACTGCAGTGCAGTGGTAAAGAACATGGCAGATGGTATCGGTGGTGTCTCTTCTACACGGTCACCATGCCAGTTTCTTAACAGTACAGTACCTGTTTCTGCTACAGAGCCACACGTTGACAGAGTGTGTGCAGCATCCAGACACACAAGCGTTTACAGGAACCATGCTCCACCAGCAGCCCTCTCTGTCACTGAAAATCTGCATGCAGACGTCTCCCAAAGATCAGATTTACTGAGGCGTGACGACACACAAACATATTCAGTGGAATCCAACCCCTCAGGCTCCAGGCTGTCCACAATGTCAGTGAGCAACAATCAGAAAGTCGTGCAGTGTAAAGAAGCGTTAAAGCCCGATGCTCGCTCCTTACCTAAGACAAGCTCAAAGCTGAAGCACCTCGGTTACTCAGACAGTCCTGTGTGGAGGAGTAACTTCAGACTTCAGGTTGAAAGTGGTCCTTCCACACTTAAAGGTTTGAGTATTAAAAAGAAGAACAGCCCAGAGGAGCCTCTTCAAAAACTGTTGGGGGGTGCAAGTCCAGTCCCTGCAGATACAAAGGCTTCCTTCAGACAGCCAACAAATCCACCAGCTGTGGTAACCACTGGGATTTTGAAGCCCACTAACCAGCCTGATGTCAGGAGTTGCCCAGCTGTGGCCGGAGCAGGTGACACAGAGCAAATAATGGCTGAGCATGGAAATTCAGAGGGAGCTTTGCAAACTGTGCAGCTGCCCAAAAAAGACATGCACGTAGGTTACGAAGCAAAAGCTGAATCACATGGACCTGCCACCCAGAGGACATTCATGGAAGTGCGGCTGTCTTCCTCATCATCATCAGCAGCAGCAGCATCATCAGCAGCAGCAGCATCAGCATCATCATCATCAGCAGCAGCATCATCATCATCAGCAGCAGCAGCAGCAGCATCAGCATCATCATCATCATCAGCAGCAGCAGCAGCATCAGCAGCAGCATCAGCATCATCATCAGCAGCAGCAGCAGCAGCAGCAGCAGCATCAGCAGCAGCATCAGCAGCAGCTATGTCACATAGAGACAAAAAGGTTTCAAAAGAAAATAAACACAGAAATGATACAGATGCACGATTAGCAGCAACGCATTCATCCACTGTCACCACAGAAGAAAGAACAGCTGCCTCGCTCACCAACACAGCATTCCATTCACTGTCTTCTACAGCAGCTCATTCAACAAGTAAAGGTTTCAAACCTGTGACAGTTATGGAGACAGACGAGACAGCGAAGTCCAGCACATCCAGACTGTCCACACAGACCCTGTCCACACAGACCCTGTCCACACAGACCCTGTCCACACAGGCCCTGTCCACACAGACCCTGTCCACACAGGCCCTGTCCACACAGACCCTGTCCACACAGGCCCTGTCCACACAGACCCTGTCCACACACGCTGCCTCGTCTGCAGATTACAGTCCTTTCTCTGTCCGACATAAAATCAAATCCTTTGAGAATCTGGCTAATGTTGACAAGCCCCTGGTGAAAAGCGGTGATCCTCAGCCGTATGCGCTGGCATATAGAGCCCCGCTGAACCAAAGGATTGCAGGTTATATGGAACTGGTTAATGCTGTTGACTTCCGGACACGGCAAAGGAGTTTTAGCTCTTATGTGGAAAATCTGCTTCCAGCCACATCCTGCTCTCTTCGTCTTCGTAAGTCTTCTGAGAATGAAGTTCACAAAGCTCCAGATGGGGCTGCGCCACAGACTCCTCCAGTGCTGCGCAAGAAACATGGCAGACTTCTCTACAGTAGGTTACGGCAGCTCAGGGCTCTCAGCATGCCTGAGCTGGAAAAACTGTGCAAAGAGGACGCTGCAGGAGGGCGCAGCACTGCAGATAAAACAGACTCTGACACCCGGTCCACTATAGCCCCAGTGACTGCCAGCTTTCCAACCTGTGCAACTCCAATGAAAGCAGATTTGAACAGGGTTAACCACAGCGAGGCTGAAGTCACTGAAGAGACTGCTCAGAGGACCCGAGAGACCCATGGCCGGCAGCTCGGCTGGTCCATCAGGTGAGACTTTAAACCAGTCATTGTAAATCACAGCAGCTGCTTTGCTGCTTTTTGCCAAACATAACTGTGAAATGTGGGTGAAAAAAACACATTAAATGTCCTGATTCGATGACTTTTTGTCTGCAGTTTAGAGGAGCTGTCGGCTTCACCTGTGAGTCAGTGTAAACTGCAAACACTGCTGTCCTCACTAACAGCGAAAGCTTACATATCAACCCTGCTTCAGCAAACCAAGGTAATGTCTCACTGCAGATACAGAGTCCAGCTGAGTTTGGGTTTTCTTTATTTGTCACTCTCTGTGTGTTTTGCAGACTAACAGAAATACTCGTCTGGTTGTCCTGAGTAAAGGAGAAGGTTCAGGACTTGGTTTCAGTATTGCTGGAGGAGTCGACCTCGAGCAAAAGGACATAACTGTAAGTACAAGATGTTGAAGGCTCACATTGTACATCCTTCAGATTTAAACAATAACGTACGGTGACTGTCGCAACAATTTAAAGTACATTTTCTTGCACATTCATTTACTTGCCTTGGATGCCTCACTAAGATATGAAGATTCAGTTAGTCCAGAAAATCTCAAGAAAAGTTTCTTCAAGAGCAAAATGCACCAAACAGTGTGACAAAGCCCACTCTGCTGAGGGAAAGTTCATTAGAGTCACCAGCTACAGAGGTCAAAGGTTACCAGCAGCTCAGATTACAAACCACAACAAGCCTTTCAAAACTTCAAGCAGCAGACGTTTGAGGACTTACAGGATCTTTGAGAACTTACAGGACCTTTGAGGACTTACAGGATGTTTGAGGACTTACAGGATGTTTGAGGACTTACAGGATGTTTGAGGACTTACAGGATCTTTGAGGACTTACAGGATCTTTGAGAACTTAAAGGACCTTTGAGGACTTACAGGACCTTTGAGGACTTACAGGGTGTTTGAGGACTTACAGGACCTTTGAGAACTTAAAGGACCTTTGAGGACTTACAGGACCTTTGAGAACTTAAAGGACCTTTGAGGACTTACAGGCTGTTTGAGGACTTACAGGCTGTTTGAGGACTTACAGGACCTTTGAGAACTTAAAGGATCTTTGAGGACTTACAGGATCTTTGAGGACTTACAGGATCTTTGAGGACTTACAGGACCTTTGAGGACTTACAGGGTGTTTGAGGACTTACAGGACCTTTGAGAACTTAAAGGACCTTTGAGGACTTACAGGACCTTTGAGAACTTAAAGGACCTTTGAGGACTTACAGGACCTTTGAGAACTTAAAGGATCTTTGAGGACTTGCAGGATGTTTGAGGACTTACAGGATATTTGAGGACCTGCATGATGTTTGAGGACTTACAGGACCTTTGAGGACTTACAGGATGTTTGAGGACTTACAGGATGTTTGAGGACTTACAGGACCTTTGAGGACTTACAGGATTTCTGAGGACTTACAGGACCTTTGAGGACTTACAGGATCTTTGAGGACTTACAGGACCTTTGAGGACTTACAGGATGTTTGAGGACTTACAGGCTGTTTGAGGACTTACAGGATCTTTGAGGACTTACAGGATCTTTGAGGACTTACAGGACCTTTGAGGACTTACAGGATCTTTGAGGACTTACAGGACCTTTGAGGACTTACAGGATGTTTGAGGACTTACAGGATGTTTGAGGACTTACAGGATCTTTGAGGACTTACAGGATCTTTGAGGACTTACAGGATCTTTGAGAACTTAAAGGACCTTTGAGGACTTACAGGACCTTTGAGGACTTACAGGGTGTTTGAGGACTTACAGGACCTTTGAGAACTTAAAGGACCTTTGAGGACTTACAGGACCTTTGAGAACTTAAAGGACCTTTGAGGACTTACAAGCTGTTTGAGGACTTACAGGCTGTTTGAGGACTTACAGGACCTTTGAGAACTTAAAGGATCTTTGAGGACTTACAGGATCTTTGAGGACTTACAGGATGTTTGAGGACTTACAGGCTGTTTGAGGACTTACAGGCTGTTTGAGGACTTGCAGGCTGTTTGAGGACTTACAGGCTGTTTGAGGACTTACAGGCTGTTTGAGGACTTACAGGCTGTTTGAGGACTTACAGGATGTTTGAGGACTTACAGGACCTTTGAGGAGTTACTGGATTTATTGCTAACATTTTGGTGCCACAGCACAGCTTCAGGTCCAGTGGAGTCTTGATGGCTCAGCCCTGTTGTGGCAGCAAAGGGGGACTGACACAATATTAGGCAGGTGGTCATAATGTTGTGTTTGATCAGTGCACTTAATTAGTTCATGGCAGATGCAGAAAGGACTGGTTAACCTGAGAGCAACAGTGATCGACTGAAGTCAGTCACATATTGCTCAGTGAGTAACTGTCACTGTTGCACCAACTCACCATGACCTCTCACAGTTTTGTAAAGGCCATGATCCTCCAATAATTCAGGAGACCCATCTGCTTAATGAACACATTTCATTTCATTTATTTATTTATTTATTTCACACTTGGTACAAAAAAATCTAACAAACCAACCACACTTTCTATCAAAAATACTACAACCATGTGTGAAAAGGAGCAGGAAGAAGAAAATATTCTTATTAAACCCTGCCCCCTATCTACAATCCAATTTATATTACAAGTGGGCACCAAAAATCAGTAATACACACATAATAATATATAATAATAAATGTATTTAATACATGACTGAATGATATGTATTATTAATATGTTTTTGTCCTCAGGTTTATCGGGTCTTCACGAAAGGTGCAGCTGGTCTTGAAGGTACAATCCAAAGAGATGACAGCATTTTATCCATAAATGGCATCAGTCTGGAGGGTAAAACACACGCAGAGGCTATGTCCTGTCTTCATCAAGCCAGGCAGTCCAACCAGGTCTTAGTGGTCATTCACAGAGACAAAGACAGTGTGCAGTGTATCTCTGACAGACAAGCCTCGGCTACCCAGAAGTCTTTGGAGCGTAGCGGAGGTAGGTTTCCATCTCCAGTGGGTACACAGAGCTTCCTGTAATATTCTCATTGGCTGTAACGTCTGTTTTAAATCACTCTGATGCTGACTGACTTAGAGTACTTCTTTCGTCAGAGCATTTGACCCTTTTAAATACAAGCATTAACCTTGCAAACAGCTCTGCCCGTGGTGTGGTTTCTGCAATCAGCTGAAGTCCAGCAGTCAGCAGCAGCGTCCTCTCTTAGGTTCTAACTTCTGTCCTTCTTGGTGTGGGATGTCTTTCAGCTGTGGATGTCAGTCCAGATGGTGCTGTAACAGTGGAGCTTCATAATACTTCTGTTGGACTGGGCTTCAGTCTGGAGGGGGGCAGGTCTTTGAGCCACGGAGACAGGCCTCTCACTGTCAAACGCATCTTTAAAGGTGACTTTTTCTTCTCAGACAAAATGCACATAAAACTGTGACGTCACAGTGTGTGTGCATCTGTTAACGATGAACACGAGGTTTGTAACGTAACCTGTGTCTTTGCACCTGCTGGTGTCACAGACGATAATGTTAACGTGAATACTGATTCTTGTTTGTTAAAGGTTTTATCACATAAACCTTCGGGCTCAAACATAAACATAATGCTACATAGATAACTAGCTTAGCAAACAAATTCAGCCTGGTGTGAATCATGACTGAAGTCGTTCCACCTCCTGTGTTTCAGTGTACACTCCTTCCTGGTTTCATTCATGCTTTCTTAAAAAATCCCAAAACGGTCATCCTCTTATTTTGTAGGTGCATTTGTAATGAACAGCAGGGATCAGGGGATAGACACACTCACTGCAATTCTTGGGACTTTAATCATGAAGCTGCAGCAGCAGTTCTGTTTGCATTTGCACAAACTTAACGTATATTTTTCTGGGTCTTCAGCCACAGACATGATACTTTCATCAGTGGGACACAGAGTGGACGCTACCTTTGTTCATTCAGTAAAAGTTAGTGATTGAAGCCGACTTCAGTGCAGTGTTTGAGCATCAGAAGAGAAAGTAAAACAGCCATCACAGTGAGATCAGTTTATTTTCTTTACCCCTAATTTCTTTAAGAGCTTTAATAGCTGCAGTGCGACTGGGAGAAACACAAAATCTAAGCTGTTTACTGTGTCTGCCTTAAATCAAACAACGTGACTGTTATAACAGCATTGACATTTCTGTTTGGATGGAAACAGCATTTTCCTCTTGTGGTCAAAATTTGTTGCATAACTTAAAATTTGTGGCACTTGGGTTTGCACGGTTACCTCACAGTAGGAAGGTCTTGAATTCAGTCGTCTGTGTGCACGTTCTCCCCGTGTTTGCCCGGGTTCTCTCCGGTTTCATCCCACAGTCCACAGACATGCAGTCAGTCGGGTTAACTGGTGATCCTAGATTGTCCACAGGTGTAAATGTTAGTGTGAATGGTTGTCTCTCTGTGACAGACTGGTCACCTGTCCAGGGTGTACTCTGCCCCTCGCCCTATGATAGCTGGGATAGGCTCCACCCCCCTGCGACCCTGATAAGGATAAACAGAAGAGGATGAATAGATGGAACGCTGGAAAGTTCAACAAAATCAAACTTTGTTGAACTTTGACCTCAGTGACCATGACAGCTGCATGCGTGTTTTCTTGGCACGGCCACACTGAAAGTAACGATTGCAGTGTATCCTGTGTGAAAGTACCTTTATTATTTATTTAAACACAAATCTTTGACTTAATTCAAATAATGAGAGTCAGTGAGATATGCATATATTAGATGAGCTGTTAGCCTTTATAGTGACTGTGTTGGATCCTGGAGAAAGACAGACACTGACAGGGACGGTTGGGTATAGCCAGGTGAATGGCCATCTCTCAAATCATAGCTATAATTTGAATATATCTTCAGTGTGTAGATCATAAGTAGACCAGAGTAACATAAGGAGCTTTATCTGAGTCTGAACTGCTGTTCATGTCTAACACAGGAGGAGCTGCGGAGCTTTCCGGGCTTATCGAGGTTGGCGATGAAGTCCTGTCGATCAATGGCTGTTCTCTGGAGGGACTCATGCACCGTGATGCCTGGAAAATGATCAAAGCCACTAATGAAGGGCCTAACCAGCTCCTCATACGCAAGCAGAGCAATGTGATGGTAAAAAAACAAGGAAACGGAGTCCTGACAGGCTCTACTGTTCACGCGGATACGTTTAAAAAAAGCAGTTATATATTTTGATTGTTGGACTTTTTGGTTAGCCTTTTTAAAATATCTTTGTATTTAATAATTGGCTGGACACTATTGTGGTGCATGATATGTAATTATGATTTTTCAAATGAAGAGTTCAGTTTATTTATAATAAATTAACTTTTGAACACTCAGAAATAATACATTTGTAAGGCATTCCTTTTTTAAAATAAAGCTGATATGTTGACTGTGGCTCCAGCATCCCAGCTTATACATCCACACTATATGCCTCTGTACCTACTCACCTATATGGTAGTGATGGTAAATTTGATTCTTTTTACTGAATCGAGTTTTAATGAGTCACTCACCAAAGTGAATCTGGTTTTTTGAGTCATTTGAGTCACTGAGTCAGTCGACCAGAGAGTGCAAAAAATGGACATTTTCACTCAAACTTAATTTGTTTCTCTTTTCATGTAAATCCTACTGTTAAGATGAGGGATTCTAAAAGAAAACAACTATTTTATAGAGCAAAAAAGAGCAAAAACATTTCTAAAGTTAAGCAATTTCCTATCAAAATTGCTTAATAAACATTTATTTTGTTTATTTTTATTTTATTAGTATTTTCCTTAAATGTGTCAAATATATATTATCTCATGTCAAAGGAGCTTGCAAAGAAAAGCGTCTGGACTTCTTTAAGTTGCTTGAGACGTTTCACCTTCATCCGAGAAGCTTCTTCAGTTCTAAGGTCAAATGGTGGAGAGTCCCAGATTTAAACCCAGTGGGAGTCTCCCTGCACCCTGACTGCACATTTACTCTGACATCATCCTCGTGCAAAGACAAGTGGAAGCAGACAAAAACAACAAGCACGCATGCTACAAACTTTACCCGAGTCATTTAGACAGCCGTTAGCACATGATTCTCCTTATGGGGACCTGATATGTTTAATATGCTGCTGAGAATATAGCCCAGAAGAAGCGTATAGTAGAGCTTTTATTTTGGAAAGAGACATTTCTCTGTAATAAACTCTCTTTTCCAAAGATGAGGGATTTCTCCATCAGATAGATTTATTTTTTATTACTTTGTTTCAGCAACATTAAATTTAAAAACTGTACGTTTGACTTAAAATATATATTTATAATTTTAATAAATGACAAATTAAAAAGGCATGAACATTTTATTTTGTATCGAAAAAATATCGAACCGTGAATTTTGTGTATCGTTGCACCCCTAATATATATATTAGGGGTGCAACGATACACAAAATTCACGGTTCGGTTTGATACTTTGGTGTCACGGTTCGATATTTTTTCGATACAAAAAAAATGTTCATGCCTTTTTAATTTGTCATTTATTAAATTTTCACGGCACATTCTGCGCCACCTCTCTGTGTGTTCATCATTTGTTTGAAGCCAGCTCACCTCCTGCAACAACTTTTCAGAGAATACGCGCTTCTTTTGTGGTTCGGACTCCTGACATTTCTTTGGAGATGGAGGAACATCACAGTAATTGCTTAAAGGAGCTTCTTCGACATCTTTAAGAGTTCTAAACAAATGTCTGTCCTCCTCCAGAAAATCTTATGTATGCAAACACGCGTTGCAACTTCTTATCTTGTGCGCGTTTTTTATTTTGACAGCGAATGCGCACCTGCGGACCACTTATGTGCAGCCCTGGTTATTTAGCTCGTCATATTGCAGCCACAGAAATTCTTTTGTCCATGAAACCATAAAGCTGCACTTTCTTTTTGCCTCATAGTCTGATTTGTCATAACTTTTCCGTTTTGTGGTAAGCTTTTCTTTGGCTGTCACTTCTTCACCCTGACCTGTCTTATTTGGCTCAGCAGAACTAAAATATATATCCTGCTGCTTTTACACACGCACTCACATAACTCTCAGCGATTCTCTGCGATCAACCTCTCACATGTTTAAGCTGTGGGAGATTTCACTTGTCATGTTTGCATAGTAAGCTAACGATTGATAAGACGATGTCAGAGGAATTGGTGCGCAAATTATCATCACTCACCAATCAGTGCTGTCGCTCTCTATACACAGTTCACGCGATTGCAAAGTGAAAGCAAAAAACAAGCGCAAATTCAAACGCAATATGTTCACAATATGAACATATATACATATATATATATATATATATATATATATATGTTCACAATATGAACATATGTATATATATATATATATATATATATATATATATATATATATATATATATATATATATATGTGTGTATATATATACACACATATATATATATATATATATATATATATATGTGTGTATATATATACACACACATATATATATATATATATGTGTGTGTATATATATACACACCCATATATATATATATATATATATATATGGGTGTGTATATATATACACACACATATATATATATATATATGTGTGTGTATATATATACACACCCAGCACGCCCCTGCGGTTTATCCTTCAAGCTCGGGTCCTCTACCAGAGGCCTGGGAGCTTGAGGGTCCTGCAGTATCTTAGCTGTTCCCAGGACTGCGCTCTTCTGGACAGAGATCTCCGATGTTATTCTCGGGATCTGCTGGAGCCACTCGCCTAGCTTGGGAGTCACCGCACCTAGTGCTCCGATTACCACGGGGACCACCGTTACCTTCACCCTCCACATCCTCTCGAGCTCTTCTCTGAGCCCTTGGTATTTCTCCAGCTTCTCATGTTCCTTCTTCCTGATGTTGCTGTCATTGGGAACCGCTACATCAATCACTACGGCCGTCTTCTTCTGTTTGTCTACCACCACTATGTCCGGTTGGTTAGCCACCACCATTTTGTCCGTCTGTATCTGGAAGTCCCACAGGATCTTAGCTCGGTCATTCTCCACCACCCTTGGGGGCATTTCCCATTTTGACCTCAGGACTTCCAGGTTATACTCGGCACAGATGTTCCTGTACACTATGCCGGCCACTTGGTTATGGCGTTCCATGTATGCCTTGCCTGCTAGCATCTTGCACCCTGCTGTTATGTGCTGGATTGTCTCATCTTTACACAGCCTGCACCTGGGGTCTTGCCTGGTGTGATAGACCCCAGCCTCTATGGATCTTGTACTCAGAGCTTGTTCCTGTGCTGCCATGATTAGTGCCTCTGTGCTGTCTTTCAGTCCAGCTTTGTCCAGCCACTGGTAGGATTTCTGGATATCAGCCACCTCCTCTATCTGCCGGTGGTACATACCGTGCAGGGGCCTGTCCTTCCATGATGGTTCCTCGTCTCCCTCTTCTTTCTTGGGTTTCTGCTGCCTGAGGTATTCACTGAGCACGCTGTCAGTTGGGGCCATCTTCGTGATGTATTCTTGGATGTTCGTTGTCTCATCCTGGATTGTGGTGCTGACATTCACCAGTCCCCGGCCCCCTTCCTTCCGCTTAGCGTACAGCCTCAGGGTGCTGGACTTGGGGTGAAACCCTCCATGCATGGTAAGGAGCTTTCTTGTCTTTATGTCAGTGGCTTCTATCGCCTCCTTTGGCCAGCCTATTACCCCAGCAGGGTACCTGATCACGGGCAGGGCGTACGTGTTGATGGACCGGATCTTGTTCTTACCGTTCAACTGACTCCTCAGGACTTGCCTGACCCTCTGCAGGTACTTGGTGGTTGCAGCTTTCCTAGCGGCCTCTTCATGGTTCCCATTCGCCTGCGGGATCCCCAGGTACTTGTAACTGTCCTCTATGTCTGCAATGTTGCCTTCTGGTAGTTCAATCCCCTCAGTTCTGACTACCTTCCCTCTCTTTGTTACCATCCGACTACACTTCTCCAGCCCGAACGACATTCCAGTGTCATTGCTGTATAGCCTGGTGGTGTGGATCAGTGAATCGATGTCTCGTTCACTCTTGGCATACAGCTTGATGTCATCCATGTACAGGAGGTGGCTGACAACTGCTCCGTTCCGTAGTCGGTATCCGTAGCCAGTCTTGTTAATGATCTCACTGAGGGGGTTCAGCCTATGCAGAACAGCTGTGGGGACAGAGCATCTCCCTGGTAGATCCCGCACTTGATGGTGACTTGTGCTATGGGCTTGGAGTTGGCCTCTAGTGTTGTACGCCACATCCCCATTGAGTTCCTGATGAAGGCTCTTAGGGTCCCATTGATCTTGTACAATTCTAGGCATTCCAGTATCCAGCTGTGGGGCATTGAGTCATAGGCCTTCTTGTAATCAATCCAGGCAGTGCACAGGTTGGTTAGTCTGTTCTTGCAGTCTCGGCTGACTGTTCTGTCTACCAGTAGCTGGTGTTTTGCGCCTCTGGTATTCTTGCCAATTCCTTTCTGTGTCCCGCTCATGTATTGACCCATGTGCCTGTTCATCTTAGCGGATATGATGCCTGACAGGAGCTTCCATGTTGTACTGAGGCAGGTTATTGGTCGGTAGTTGGAGGGGACTGGTCCCTTCTTGGGACCAGTATATATATATATATATATATATATATATATATATATATATATATGTATATATATATGTGTGTGTGTGTGTGTGTATATATATATATATATATGTGTGTATACGT